>NC_051395.1:40945651-40950651 GCF_015228065.2 Penaeus monodon | reverse complement strand
CATATTATGAATATATACATTACATACTACATAATTTTATATTATTTTATATATATATTTTTATATATATATATTTTAAATATATAATAATTATAATATATATATATATAAATTTTAAATTTTTATATATTTTAAAATATGTAAATATATATATTATATATATTATATATATATATGTTTTTAAAATAATATAATTATATATATCTAAACCACACACCCCCCACACACCACACACCACACACCCTATATATATATATATATATTTATTTATATATTATATTATTATTTTTTATAATTTTATAATATAATATATCATATTATATATATATAATGATATTTATATTATATAATAATATATAATATATATATATATTTATATATTTATATTGTGTGTGTGTGTGTATTATATTGTATGTATTTATGTATAATATATTAATATTATTATATTATATATATTATATATATTATATATTAAAATAAAAAATATATAAACCCCAAAATATATATATTATTATATGTTTAAAATTTAAAAATATATAATTTTTATATTTAAAATATATAAAAAATTATATAATTTTTGTGTGTGTGTGTTTTGTTTTACTGCATATATATATATATATATTATAATATATATATATATATATTATATATTATATATATTTTTAAAAAAATATTATATATTCTATATAAATTTTAAAGATATTATATATATATATTATAATATATTATTTTTTTTATATATATTAATTTTACATTCATACATAAAAACCCCCAAAAAACACACACACACACACACACACACACACAACACCCACCACACACCACACGTATATATATTATATATATATATAATTATATATATATATATATTTTATATTTTATATATTATATACATGTACATAATTTATATATATATATTTATTTATATATATTTATATATAAATTTATATATATTCATATTTATATATAATATAAAAAAATATATTTCATATTGTACCACACACACACCACCAAAAAAACCCACACACAACACACCACACACACACACACACCCCACACACACCACACACACACACACACCAACACCAAAACCACACACACACACACACCCACACAAAAACACACCCAAAACACTACCACCACACACAACACACACACACACTTAATATTTTATATATATAAAATATATATTTATATAATATATATATAAAAATATATATAAATATAAATATATAGTATAATAAATTATATATATATTTATTTATTTGTGATAAATAACATATTATATATAATATATATATTATATATATTTAAATATATATATAATATATATATTTAATATATATATTATATTATTGTGTGTGTGTGGTGTTGTGTGTGTTTGGGGGTGTTTTTGGGGTGTGTGTGTGTGTGTGTGTGTGTGTGTGTGTGTGTGTGTGTGTGTGTGTGTGTGGGGCGTGGGGTTTTTGTGTGTGTGTGTGTGTGTGTTTTGTGTTGTTGTGTGTGTGTGGGGGGTACATATATGTTATATATTATATATATTTATATATATAAAATATTATATTATATTATTATAAAATTTTATTAAAAAATGTATATGTAATTTTATATTTTATATAAAAATTTTTTATATATTTTATATATATATATTTAAATTTTATAATATATTAATATATATTATTATTACGTTCCCCCCACACACACACACCCACCACACACCCATACCACACCCACACAACCCCCATATAAATTTTTTTTATATTATATTTATATATTATTTTATAATATTTTATACTTATTTGTTAATATATATTTTATATATTTATATATTTTCTTTTTATAAAATATATAAATTTTTAAAAAATTAATATTTATATATTTTATATATATATTTATGTGTGGTGGTGTGGGTTGTTTTTTTGTGGTGTGTGTGTGGTGTGTGTGTTTGTTTGGTGTTGTTGTTGTATTTTTTTTATATTTTTAAATTAATTTTATTAATTTTATTAATAATATTAATAAATATATATATATATTTATTTATATTTTCTAATTTATGTGTATATAATTACCTTTATATTTTATTAATTTATATATATATATATTATATATGTAATTATATAATTATATATATAAAATTTTTTATAAAATATTATAATATATTAATTTTATTTTTTAAAATTTTTTTTATTTTATTATATATATTTTTATATATATATATTTTTAAAATTTAAATATATATTCCCCCACACCCACACACACCCCCCCCCCACTATAAAATTTTTATTAATTTTTATTTTTATTTATTTTTTATTTTTATATATATTAAAGTTTTTCCCCATCTTTATGTATAGTTATATTTATTTTAATATTTATTATATTTAATTTTTTGTTTATTATTTTATTTTTATATATATTATATTATGTTATATTATTCTAATTATTATATTATTTTTTTTTATTTTAATATTATAATTTTTTATATTTTTTTTATTTTTTTTAAATTTATTATTATAATTTATTTTTATATATTAATATTAATTTTTTATTATATATTTAATATAAAATTATTATATTATATATTATATATGTCAAACCCAGACACAGAAACACACAGAAACACACATAAATATATTTTGTATTATAATATATATATATATATATATATAATATATATATATATATATATATATATACATATATATATATATATATTATATTATATATTATTATATATTATATATTATCATATATACATAATGATATATTTATATATAATATATATATATAATTTTATATTATATATATATATATAAAATATAAAAATATAACATATGTTTTTGGGGGTGTGTTTGTATATATCGTGCCTTAAAAATATTTATATATATAATTTAATATATATATAAAATATATATAATTATATATTATATAATAATTTTAAAAATTACATCCATAATATTTTAATATATATTATATTTAAAATTTTATATCCCTATATATATATTATATATAATTATATATAATAATATTTTAAAATAATATATACATTCATACATAAACACAACCACACACACACACAACCCACAAACACAGTTAAAAAATAATATATATATATATATATATTATATAAATTATATTATATATATATAAATTATATATAATATACTATACATATCTATATATATTTAATAATAATATATATAAAAATATTAATATATATACTATTTTATATTATATATAAAAATTACTAATTTACACCACACAACACACAATACAGAAACAGACACAACCACACACCACACACACACAAAACCCCAACACGCCAAAACCCCACACACACACAAAAACCCTACACACACACACACACACAACCCCCACACACACACACACACCACACACACAACAATATAATATATATAATAATATATATATATTATAAAATATATTATATATATATTACTTATATACCTTTTTTTTTATTATAATATATAAAATATATAATTATATATTTTATATAATATTATTATATATAAATATATATATATTTTATATATTAAAATGTATATGTTTATATTTATAAATTTTTATAAAATATATATATTATATTATTTATTATATATTTTATTATATATATATATTTATATTGTGTGTGTGTGGTGGGTGTGGGGTGTGTGTGGGTGTTTTTATATTTTTTATATTAAAATTTATAATAATATATTATTATTAAAAATATATCTATTATATATTATATTTTTATATATAATTTTATTTTAAATTTATTTATGCATATATTTATGTTTTTTTTTATTTTTTATATTTATATAATAAAATTATTAAATATATATATTATATATTAAAATTTATATATACTATATGTTATTATGTTTTATTTAAAAACTATATATTTATATATATATTTTAAAATTATAATTATATATAATTTTTTAGTATATATATTATTTATATTTATATAATAATATAATATTATTTAATTATTGTATTTATATATATATTTTTATTTATTATTAAAATTATTATAATGTTATATAATATTATATATATATTTATATTATAATATATAATATGTTTATATATTATATATATATTATTATATTATATATTTATAATATAAAATTTTTATATATATATATATATATATATATAATATATATATATAATTATATATATGGGTGTGTGGTGTTTGTGTGTGGGGTGTGTGTGTGTGTGTGTGTGGGGTTTTGGTTGGTGGTTGTGTGTGTGTGTGTGTGTGTGTGTGTGTGTTATTTATAAATTTTAATATATATTTATATATTATTATATTATATATATTTTTATATATATATATATATATATATATATATATATTATATAAAATAAAAATTTTATTAATATTATGTATTAGGATATAAATAAAAAAGATATAGACATAGATACAGACATAGATAGAGATATATACATCTAACATCTACAGATTTTTCGGAGGAGAAACATCTTCGACTTCCTAGCCTGCGTGTTCCCTGTTGTCCTGCAACGGCCCCCCCCCGCCCCCCTCCCCCCCCCTCCCCCCTTCCTCCCCCCCCACTCGCGACCCCCCCCCCCTCCGATGGCTGGGGATGGGTGCCTCGGCCCCCCGGGGAGGACAGGGGGGCCCCCCCAAATTTTTTGGGGGATTTCTGCCCCCTCACAGGCGCCGGAAAAGCTGAATTCGGGGCCGATATTCTTTTTTTTTTGTTTGTTGTCATCCAGTTTTTAAAGGGGCTTTTGGAAAATTTTGCTGTTTTGTTCCTATTGATGGGTTTCGATAGAAATTGGGGAATTACCGGGAGCTAAAACACCTCTCTTTAAAGCAGGGGATGCTGCATTGCATATCATTATCCTTCTGGCAGACTGCAAGAGGATTGGCTGCGCTTGAATTAAGGGGATTAAGGACACTAAGTACTGATTAAGGACACATCGCGAACTGCCCTTTACAAAATGCCTTCTGTAAGTGTTTATTCTGCTAC
>NC_051395.1:40935651-40940651 GCF_015228065.2 Penaeus monodon | reverse complement strand
GACTAAAATGGGTGTGGCTTTGCAAGGTCACACATTTTAAGGTCACCAAAAAGATGAAGACAAAGACGAGTGAGATTAAAAGGGAAAAGCGAGAGAGAGAGAGAGAGAGTGAGTGATAAATTGTGATTACCGGAATAATTCACACACGCGCAGTGAAAAAAGAAACGAGAGAGAGAGAGAGAGAGAGAGAGAGAGAGAGAGAGAGAGAGAGAGAGAGAGAGAGAGAGAGAGAGAGAGAGAGAGAGAGAGAGAGAAAGCTGGATCGTTGCTAACTTAGAGAAAAGTTTATGGCAGTTTTAACGCCCCTCCTCACTGGAAAACGTATTGCTGTTTCTGCAAAAGATTGATTAGCTAAAATACGGCTGACATAACCAAGATTGCTGACAGGGTTACACACGTATCATACTCCGTCCCGTCTCCCGTACGAATTGCGACTTTTGTTAAATAGACTAATAAACAGGACAGTTAAAATTGATTGCGTTGTAATGTTTCCTGCCGCATGGAAGGGAGAAATCGTGCGACCAGGACTTTGATCTTTAATGAATAAGCTAATATACAAATGATAAGCAACTTTTTCTGACAAATCAACGTGTGTGTGCGTATATATATGTGTATATATATATATACATATACATACGTATATATACGTATATATATACATATATACACACACACACGTAGATTTGTCAGAAAAAGTTGCTTATTATTTATATATTACCCTATTCATTAAAGATCAAAGTCCTAGATGCACAATTTCTCCCTTCCATGCGACAGGAAACATTACAACGCAATCAATTTTATTATATATATATATATATATATATATATATATATATATATATATATATAAATATATACATATTGTATACATTTACACTCATATATATATATATATATATATATATATATATATATATATATATATATATATATATATATATATATATTTATACACACACAGACACACACACACTAGTTTTCCTTATGTAACAGAAAAAGTGTGCCTAAATTTCACATTTCAAAACATTTACTCTTTATTATAGACTGAAACAAGACCCGTCCACGATCTTCCTGGTTATCGTCATATATTTCCTGTAGGAGTCTTGTTCTCCTTCTCGGACCTTAAGATGAACCGGTCGCCTGAAGACGAGGAGCTTTGATAAATTTCCTTCAGAGGAGGGGACGGGGAGGAGTGGCGTGCTTCGCGAGTTGCTGCTATGATTATGTATCCCTTTAAGACTCAAAACGCGTGAAATGGCCATTCAATCCTGATAATGGAGCCCGCGGGGTCTCCGTCAAGTTGGGGAGGAGCATTCTTCTCCATTACGGCGATGGGACCTTTATCTGTATTGCCCAGGGCTCTTCTCTCTCTCTCTATCCCTCTCTCTCTTTCTCTCTCTCTCTCTCTCTCTCTCTCTCTCTCTCTCTCTCTCTCTCTCTCTCTCTTCTCTCTCTCTCTCTCTCTCTCTCTCTCTCTTCCTTTTACATTTCTCGGCATCCATCCATTCAGTTCAGATTTGCGGTTGCTGTAGGGGGTTTAACTGTTGCTAGGTATTGATGGCCAAAGGATCTCTGGTTTTAAGTGTTTCGGACCAAAACTTCGAGTCAGGGGCTTCACTGGAACCTGACACCTTAGTTGTATCAGCGGTGGTTGACGGATCGGACTGGATTGGGTTTTAACTGGCCGAGGGACTGGTGCATTCGGCCTTCGAGTGGTAGGAATATTGGGTCGACCATTAATAATTCTAACAATGGAACAAATGACTTCGCCAAATGCATTCCAAGTTATGGCTCCGTGGCTTCGGGAGTGGGAATAATTGTTCTATTACAGGAATTGATGACCGCAGTGGATAGGCTAATAGTTTTTAATAACGGTTGTGATAGATGGGTTTATAGATTCGACAAATGATCGGAGTTGCGAGAGTAAACTAATAGCGTTGGCTTTTTGATAAAAGCCTCGGGGGTTGGGCCAGCGCTGGGAATTGGCACTGGCTATTTTCTAAAGAATGTATGTCACCGCCTTTCAAAAATTAGATATTCAGTTCCTCGTATTTCTCGCGGTTCCTTTACCCGGCGATTCTGGTATTTGATTCGCTGACAGTTGTTACACTGCTCTTGGCGGTTCTGTGATCGCACACATTCACCGTTATCTTTAGTGACGTTAATGGCTGTACGTTCTGACACATTGCCCTTTCTACCACTAGATACACAGATAGTGTACATACCGCATTTGTGCCTGTCTCCTGATTCCAGACTGACTGTAATGGCTCGCTTATTCCAGCTTTGGATTCAGAGATTTGCGTGCGGCTTCCGATGGGATAGTCTTTCATGTTCGGAAGAGGATGCAACTATATATTCTGTATGTTGAGGTTGAACGTGATAGGGAATCATAAACCTCGAAAACACAGGCCCACACGCACGCACACACATGCATACACACACACACACGCGCACACACACACACACACACACACACACAAACACACACACACACACACACACACACACACACACACACACACACACACACACACACACACACACACGCACACACACACACACACACACACACACAATCGATAAAAAACAACAACGAGAAAACAAACAGACAAGAAAAACACATCGCGCATGCACATGTACACTCAGGCGAGAGAACACAAATCCATCATCTTTCTCGAGGACGACAATATGGAAGGACTACCGCGAGACACGCAGGATATTGGAGAACGCAAGGCGAACAAATATTTGTCGTGTGAGCCTGGCAGACAGGACGATTCTCCCAGGCGAGTCTCCATATCATCCTCAAGACGAACCTGAGGAAGGACTTCTTCTGATGTCTCCTCCTCGTTGCCCAACTCTCTGACGAAGTCACGTGAACAAATTCAGAACAAACCGTCTAGTCTTTCCACCGCGGTTGCATGAATGGTACGAGTGTTTGTGGAACTGAAATAACGATTTATCAAGATTCTCCTGGCATGTGGGTGCAAAGATTACACTTGATAGATAACTTCGACTGAAACCATTGTTAAACAAATCATCATCTTTATGTCGTGGATCGGTTGCAGTCAGTGGTTAAATCTCCAACAATGTTTTTTTTTTTATCTTCTCCTAACCTTTATCACTAAAAAAAAATATATATAAGATTTTATTTTCTGAGTCTGTGTACGAATTAAAAGAAGAAAAGAGAAAAAAAGAAAGAAAAAATGGATATAGGAGCACTTGAATTAATTTCCCTGCAAAAAAGACTTGAAAAAGACAGAGATGTCAAGAGCAGACAGATGGTGAAACTTTAAGCTCCAGGAAAGAGAGATGTCGAAGGCCCGTGGACTCCATCCCCCTTCCCAACGCTCGTTCGAAAGAAGTGGAAGGAAGGAGAGAAAAAAGACCAAAGGAAAGGAAAGGAAGAAAGGGAGAAAGTGAGAAAGCAGTGAGGAAGAGGAACACGGAAGATTGATGACGATGGTCAATATTTGTCAACTTGAGAGTCGGTTCTGGAGCCAAATGAAGGAATGTAATCTCGTTATCTTGGTTTATAAGGAGGATTTACGGCTTACATCTAGAGTTTGTAATGACCCGATATCGACGGTTTAGTCCCAGCTTACGAGTTGGTTACTCCTTATTTGTGATGTGAGCTTCGTTCCGCGCATCGTCAGTCAGCATTTAGGATGCGTTGGGACTGAATACGGAGGATAACATGGAGAAAAAAAGATGAATTGAAGCCGAAAAAAAGGTGTTTCTTGAAAAAATAACGATCGGAGAGAGAAGCAAGAATGAATTCACTCTGGAAGTATTTTCTGATTTGTAATTATGTGGTTTTCCTGAGCACGTTATACACACTCACAAAGAAACATTACTTCTTATGTCTATTGGGATATATTTTCCCATTCATATATCCTTATCCTTATTCATCAAGTCTTTGATTTTTAAAATATTTTCGGGATTTGAAAGAATTGTAACAGACTAGTATGGTTATCCGGTTGCCAGCATTTGATTATTATATTTATCTGTCTATATGTTTGTCTTTCTGTCTCATTTATCTATCTGTCAATCTTTCTATCTATCTGTCTGTCTATATTTCCATCTCCCTATCTATTGATTCGCCTGTCTATCTATCTATCTATTAATTCCATATCTATCTATCTATCTATTTACCTATCTATTCATCTATCTATTTATCTATCTATCTATCTATCTATTTATCTATCTATCAATCAATCAATCAATCAGTCAATCAATCAATCAATCAATTCATCTATCTATCTATCTCTTCGTCTATCTATTTATATATCTGCCTATCTATCCATATGTATGTATCTCGGCAATCTGAGTTCGGGGGTTCGAGTCACCGGCCGGCGCGTTGTTCCCTTGGGCAAGGAACTTCACCTCGATTGCCTACCTAGCCACTGGGTGGCCAATCCAGCCCATGTTAGTGCTGGTCCCAAGCCTGGATAAAATAGAGAGAATGATTACCTAGAAAGGTAACACCGGCACTCTCCGTGGAAAGGAACTGGGGACCCTACCACGTACTCACTCCAAGAGCATCAAATGAAAACTACAATTAAGTATCATGCTGTGACCACGGCGGCTCAGGCATGAACCTACCGTTAAAAGAAGATATATGTATATATGTATATATATGTATATATATGTATATATACATATATATACATATATATACATATATATATATATATATATATGTATACATGTGTGTGTGTGTATATATATATTATATATATATATATTATATATATATATATATATATATATATATATATATATATATATACATATATATATATATATATATATATATATATGCGCACATATATATACACACTTATATACATACATATATACATATATACGGGGGCCGCGGTGGCCGAATGGTTAGAGCGTCGGACTCAAGACTGTCACGACGGCAATCTGAGTTCGAGGGTTCGAGTCACCGGCCGGCGCGTTGTTTCCCTTGGGCAAGGAAATTCACCTCGATTGCCTGC
>NC_051395.1:40917226-40923587 GCF_015228065.2 Penaeus monodon | reverse complement strand
GGGGGTTTTAATCAAAAAAAAAAAAAGGGAATTCCATGTCTTTGGTGGTTGATAAAACAGGACTGTCCCCCTTTTTTTGTGTATAGAGATTGAAGACCCCGCACTGGGCATCTCACATGGCCAATTTCACGGAAAGTGAAAATTTTTTTTTTTCAATGCGACAGATGTCCCCGTCAAAGCAAAAAGGGTTTCTTTTCCATTCAAAAAATCAAATAAAAATTTGGGGTTTCCCCAACTGCATTTTTTTCCAAAAACTGTAGACTATTGCCCCCCTTATAAAGTTTTTTTTTTTTTGTTTGTTTCACCATTTTTTTCCGCGGCTGGCTGGGTGATTTTTTTTCTCGAAAACAAACGAAAAATAGATAGCAATTCAGCAGCTTTATTTTTTCCCCAAAACCCGAATGAAAGAAAATATGTATTGAAGAATGAAAGGTACACGTAAAAAAAAACCACATATTATAAAAACAGGGGCCACTTCGGAAAACGAAAAACAAGAAAAGAAAAATTCATAGCAGAATGCATTGTAAAAACCCGGAATAGATGAATTAAAAATGACTAGGAAAATAAAGGTAAAGGATATAGGTAATAATAGTTTAGAAAAAATAATTATCCTTAAACAAAAACTGAAAATAGGAAAAGCTTTGCCAGAATTTCCATCCAACGAAAAATATTATCCCAAATCTCTTTTTTCTTTTTATACAACAAAACCCTGAATAGGGCTACCTGAATATCACAATTGAAATGCAGATTAACGAATAAATGTTTTTTTCTTTCTTTTCTTTCTTTTTTTTCCCCCCTTATCATATATATATCTTTTTTGGGTGTGTGTGTGTGTTGTGTGTTGTGTGTGTGTGTTGGTGGTGGTGTGTGTGGGGGTTGGTGGGTTTTTTTGTGTGTGGGGGGTGTGTGTGGGGGTGTGTGTGTTGTGGGGGGGTTGGGGGTGTGCGTGTGTTGAAAAATATATATAATATTTATAATATTATATAATTATTATATATATAATATTATATATATATTATATATTTTCTCTTTAAAAAAGGGGAATGCCCCATTGGGCTGATTGCCGGGGAAACCCCAAAAAAAAATTTTCTTTTTAAATTGCTAAATCTTGCCCATTTTTTTAATTTATCAAAATACCGGTTTTTTTTGTGTCCACGTCTCTTTTTTTTTACACAAAATAAAATTTTTTCCTTAACACGTGGCCCCTGAACGTCCACCCCTTCCGTTTCTTTTTAACACCCGATTAATTGTTATGTCTGTCCCAGCAAAACACGAAGAAAACCGTCGATAGCACCACAGTTCGAAATTTTTTCATTCTTTTTCTCTCGGAAAATTCATCGACAGTTTCCAAAACTTTATCACTGATTATGCTATGTTTGAGAGCCCTTTTTTCTATTTTCCCTTTAAATTTTTGGTTTTTTGTTTAAATTTTAAAAGTATAACCCCTACCTTTATTCGCTTTTCTTCACTACTAAATTGACTATTGCCCTCAGTTTCATATATATATATATATATATATATTATATTATATATTAAAATATATATATATATAAAATATTTTTAATATATATTTTATATATATATATAATACATATATATATATATATATTTATATATTTTATATATATATATATATATATATATATTTTGGTGGTGTGTTGTGTGTGTGTGTGTGTGTGTGTGTGTGTGGTGTGTGTGGTGTGGGTGTGTGTGTTGTGTTTTTGTGGGGTGTGTGAGACTCTCCCAGAAAAACCCACTTTAACACACCCCCAACACAAAACACCCCACCATACACACACACACACACAAACACACACACACACACACACACACACAAAACCCACCCACACGCAAAACCCCACACACCACACACCCCAACACAATCGCATACGCAACACACACAAACACACACCCCAACACAAACACACACACCCCCATATAAAATCTATACTTTCATATATATATATGTATATATATATATGTTTTTGTGGGGTGTGTGTGTGGGGTGTTGTGTGTGTGTGTGTTTGGGGTTGTGTGTGTGGGTGCGCTTGTCATGGGAGATTCTCAGTACTGCATTCCCTTTGGAAAGGGGCCGGGGTTTCCTGTGTTTGCATTTGTAGTTTTCCCTTTTTGAAAGGTCCAACCCTTGCGTTGATTTTTTTTCCCTGGGGGTCCAGTAAACCCTTTTTTTTGTTCTCTTAAAAGGTTGGTAATTGTCTGCCCCTCACCTTTTGATGAGCTGCAACCCTGTCTTTGCAAGAGAAAACACTAGAGGTTTTTGGGGTTCTTAAACAACAGTATATTTCTTCGGGATATTGATGTTTCCCCTTCTTTAAACTCGGGGTTTTTAAATGTTTTTTCTAAATAGGGGAAAGGAATGTTTTTTTTGAAACTTTTCACTCACTTTAAACCCTCTGCACCAAACACACAAAACACACACAGACACACATACACACACATACACAAAAACCCCAACCCCACCACAAAAAACGCGCGCGCCGGGGGCACAAAACTTGCAGACGCCCGCAAAACAGATATTCTTGGGTGCTTGAATTTCCAATTCGTGTAAGGAAATGCGAGTAATTTGGATATTGATTTGCAATTACCATCTTTCCCATCGTCTTTTGGGATGGGGTTTCGTTTTGGTATTCGGAAACCCGGGGCTGTTTTCCTTGAGCTTGTGCCCCCCTTTTTTGGGAAAATTTGGGGTTCCGATTACATTCCCAAAACCCCTAAGTCAGACGCTGCCTGTGAGCTCCCCTAAAAATGGGTAATGGGGGTTTTTCCAAATCTTGGGATAAATCACATAAATTGTCAAAACATTTTATATAAGGCCGAAACCCGTGGCAGCCCAAAGATGCACTACTTACTCGCCCGCCGTACTATAGTGGGTATTTCCCTTTTTCCCCGGTAAGGAAATTTTCGAGAACCCCCAAAATTAAAAAAAATGTCGTTTTGGGTTTTTTATATTTCCGATGAAATGCAAGTTTCAAATGTCGAACCCCTATTATCCTGCCTTATTGTTTTCAGCTTTTAAACTCATTTTTTTTTTTTCTTTTTTTTTTGTTTTGGGAAAAATTTCCCCTCTCGAGAAAATGAAAAAACAGAAAAAAACCGGGTTTTTTTTTTCCCTTTAAGTCCTTCTACACAAAACGAAAAATATACCACGGTAGATTCTTGGGAAAAATACGCGACGTCTTTTCCCTCCTGCAAGCGCCTAGTATTTCCAAAGTCAAACATATCGTTTCAAGGGGATTTTGAAAACTCGAATTTTTTCCAGGTGGGGGGGCTTTTTTCCGTAGTCCCTTTAAAGGGAAAAAATCCTTTGGATTTTCCGGGGAAAACCCTTTAAACCTGGGGAAAAATGCGGCTTTGATAAAAATCTTGCCTTTTTGGAAGTAGGGAAAAAAAATTGGGGTTTTAAAGGGGGTCTGCACATATGCCCGAAAGGGTCAACTCCCCCTAATAAAATTTTTTCGTATTTTTTTTATTCTCTTTTGCCCTTTTCCCGTTTTTTTTTTTTTTTTTTTTTTTTTTTTTTTTATCAAGGCTGGGTAAAGCAGTAAAAATTTTGGAAAAAATCTATAAATTTTTTTCAGTAATGTAAAACTGATTACTAATGAAAATTTTTAATTTTTTTTTTTTTTTTTTATTATTAGTTTTATTTGGGTTTGTCAAAAGACAATTTTCCCTGCTTTCCGGGAAAGGAAAGGGGTTTTTTAACATGACTCCGGGACCTCTTTCCGTTAAATTTATTTAAAGATAAAAACCTATTCCCCCCCCCCAACACACACGCACGTCCCCCCAACGACAAAAAAAAACAAAAACATAGAAATTTCAAACACACGGGGAGGGGGAGAAAAACAAAGAGGAAAAAAATCTTAACCCTGTTTAAAAATATTAATAGGGAAAAACAACGTTTTTGTGGCATCTGGAAATGACTTTGTTAGGAACTTAAAAGGTTTAAAAAAACAAGATTTTAGAATGAACTTCATTCCTGTGAGGGAATTTTTCAATGCTAATAAAGCAAACCGTTTATAATTCCCCAAAAGAATTTCAAACAGGAGATTTACAAGCGTCAAGTCCAAATTTCGGGGGGACTAAAATAATAAATCTGATGGTATTTTTTGCCGCGAAGTAAAAAAAGGAGATTAAAAATTTCCCCCCCTGTCGGAATGAAAAACTAAAAATATATACAAAAATGTTTCCTATTGTTTGTTTCTCAACGGCAAAGTAATAATAATTTTATATATATATATATATAAAATATATATTATATTAAAATATATATATATATATATAATATATATATACATATATATATATTAATATATATATATATAAAATATATATATTCATAACAATATAATATATATATATATTATGCATATATATAAAATATATATATATATATTATATATATATATATATATATATATAGTATATATATATATATATATATACTGCATATATAAAATTATATATATATATATATAAATATTATATATATATATATATATATATATATATATATATTTAAACAGATATATTATATATATATTATAATATATATATATAATATATATAGTATATATATATTTATATATATATAGATATATATATATATAATAATATAAATAATATATATATATATAATATATATAATATATATATACATCATATAACATAAATAGAAACATATTTGTTATATATTTAGTCTTATACATTTGAATATTATCTCTTTTATTAAAATACCATAGACTTATTATTTTAATCCCACCGAAATTGGTGACTTGAAGCTTGTAAATCTCCTGCTTTGAATTCATTTGAATTATAAACTGCTTGCTTTATTTAGCATTGTACATCCATCACTAGGAATGAAGTTCATTCTAATAATCTTGAATATTTTCACCGTTAAGTTCCTAACAAACGTCATTCCAGATGCCACTAAACGTTGTTCTTCCTATTCATATTGTAAACACGTAGAGTTTTTTCCTCTCTTGTTTTTCTCTCATACCTGTGTGTTTGCATTTCTATGTGTTTGTTTTTTTCTTGTCTGTTTTGTGTGGACGTGCGTGTGTGTTGGGAGGGGGGATAGGTGTTTATCATTACTGATATACGGCAGAGGTGCTGAGTCATGTTCGTAACGCTTTCCTTACCGGAACGCATGGAAATTGTCTTTTGACTACCCAATATAACTAATAGATAAAAAAAAAAAGAAAAATTAAATTTCATTAGTAATCTAGATACATTACTGAAATAAATATAGATATTTTCGCTAATGTTTACTGCTTTATCAGCCATGATAAAAAAAAAAAAAAAAAAAAAAAAAAAAAACAGACAAGCAAAAGAGAATAGAAAAATACGAACAAATATTAGCGAGTCTGACCCTTTCTGCATATGTGCAGACACCCTTGAAGCAATATTTTTTCTCCTACTTCCAAAAAGGCAAGACTTTTATCAAAGCCGCATTATTCCAGGATAAATGGTTCTCGGAAAATGCCAAAGGATTATTTCCCTTTGAAGACTACGGAAAAAGCTCCCACCTGTGAAATATTCGAGTCTCAATATCCCCTTGAACGATATGTTTGACGTTGAAATACTATGGCGCTTGCAGGAGGGAGAAAGACGTCGCGTATTTTTACAAGAATCTACCGTGGTATATATTTCGTGTTGTGTAGAAGACTTGAAGGAACAGGAACGGTGTTTTCTGTCTTTTCATATCTCGAGATGGGAATTCCTAATCTAAGAAAAAAAGTATAAAAAATAAGTCTTAATCGCTGAACAATAAGGCAGGATCAATATGGGTTCGACATTTGAAACTTGCATTTCATCGGAAATATATTAATCCAAACGACTTTTTTTTTAAGTTTGGGGTTCTCAGCAAATTACTTACCGGTGAGTAAAAGGAATATCCACTATAGTACGGCGGGCGAGTAAGTAGTGCTATCTTTAGGGCTGCCACAGGTTCGGCCTTATATAAAATGTTTCTTGACAATTTATGTGATTTATACAAGAGTTGGAACATCCCATTAGCATTCTTAGCCGAGCTCACAGGCAGCGTCTGACATATGGGTATTGGAATGTAATCTTGTACACAAATATACCAAAAAGTGGGCACAAGCTCAAGGAAACAGTCCTGGGTTTCCGAATACCAAGCGACCCTATGCAAATGACGATGGGAATGATGGTAATTGCAAATCAATATCAAGTTACTCGCATTTCATATACACGAACTTGGAAATTCAAGCACCCAAGAATATCTGTATGCGGGCGTCTGCACGTGTGTGCGCGCGCGCGCGCGTTTGTGTGTGTGTGTGTGTGTGTGTGTATGTGTGTGTATGTGTGTCTGTGTGTGTGT
>NC_051395.1:40901182-40906182 GCF_015228065.2 Penaeus monodon | reverse complement strand
ATATATATATATATATATATATATATATATTATATGGATATATATATATATAATACTATTATATATAGTATATATATTATCTATATATATATTATATATATATATATATATATATATAATATGTGTGTGTGTGTGTGTGTGTGTGTGTGTGGTGTTGTGTGTGTGTGTGTGTGGGTGTGTGTGTGTGTTTGTTTTGTGTGTATGTATGGATATATGAGGTATGTATGTATGTATGTATGTTGTGTGTGTGTGTTGTATATATATATATATATATAATATATATATATATATATATATATATATATATAATATATATATATGAATATATATATAGATTAATATATATATAGATTGATTATATATATATATATATATAGAGAGAGAGAGAGAGAGGAGAGATAGAGAGAGAGAGAAGAGGAGAGAGAGAGAAGAGAGCGTTCTGTATTTTTTTTTTTTTTTTTTTTTTTTTTTTGCATGATATTTTTTTTAAATAGTATAGTACAGACTATAGACCAATAGGCCTTAATTAACGAAGCACTTATCTTCGCTTTAATTTTTCGGAAATTGTTGAGACAGACCATTGCCCTGTTTGAAAAATCAGAAAGTGTGTAAACATTTTCTTCGGGAAATCCGTTTACTGCTGATATAATACAATGATGCTAAAATGAATATTTTGTTCATGCCCTTTAAAAGATTTTTTTGATGCCGAGAAGGTATTTTAATCTATGAAGAAATGTTTTGGCCGATATAAGTTTAATAAGTAAATAGTGTAAATATTCTTCATAAATAAAAAAAAAACTATAGAAAGACAGTCGCCTCGGTAAACAAAAGCATACTAATGTACATAGTCACTTAATGGCATATTTCTTCTTTGGCACCTGTTTTGTTTTCCCAATTTCTAAAATTCATCATCTCCGAGGATCTCCTTCATCATTTTTTGGTTCCCTACACTTTTTTTCCCCTTTCTTTCCGCCTCCGTTTTTACAACTTTTCACGCCTTCCTGAGACAGTGTAGTGTCTTGAGGCCTTCAAGAACCATCTCTCAGACCTTCCATTTGCACTCTGGCGGACGCTGTGCGACTGCCTCACCTCCCTCCTTGCCGTCTCACCTGTTTTACGCCCGTGTTTTCCTCCTTATTCGTGCGCCGGAAGGAAAAGAGGCGTTCTTTCTGTTCCAACTGGTACGGAAGACCCCAAACTCTGGAATAGAATTTTGTAGCATCCTCGGACTCTGTCGAAGCATAGAGGAAAACGAAAGCCGGGCTAAGTTACGAAGATTTCTGGAAATATAATTGCTCTCGCGAGTCTGTTCGTTGGCTGTTTATTTGAGAGTACATCGTTCGGCAGGAGTCGCTGCAGGTGTGAAATGCGCCGGGGAATTTTCGATAAAAATTTACGTTGCGGCTCACATATTTTACTCAAGATACCAATAACCTCTTTTCTCGTTACAGAATTTGGGGAGGCCTTCGCGGCGCTGCGATGGCCGCGCCATGTAGCTGAATTGATTCTCTACAACCCATTAGAGTCTAATCCCGGTCCGGAAAAAATCGTGGAAGTGAAGACCCTCGGGGGGATAATTTAGACTGATATCGCATGAGGGTTTTTCTGCCTCGACTAAGTCTAAGCCACCCGGCGTTATTTTCCTTATTTAGTTTGGTCTTGCATTCGGCTATAGGATTTTTCTTTTCAATACGAAGCCGACGGTTTGTTTTATAGCCCTATGTTTTGATCATGAAAACAGAAGTTGTTACATTTCATAAGCATTTGTTGTGTTAACAAGTGAATCATAATCAAAAGCATTACGAATTAATTAGTAATAAATTTATCCTTAACTTTCATCATCTGCACTGATAAAATCCTACTGATAATGAAGACTGAAACTATATGCCCATTAAACTTCCAATATACGATTTAAGAGATTGATTTGTGATCAGAACAAAAAGGTACAGTCGTAATAGCAGACATAAGGCTTTATACTAGAAAAAAACTAGGATACGAAGAGAATGAGAAACGATAAAGAAGTAAAATGGTGAATAGATAAACAAATTCCAACAAAAGGTAAGCTTGGAATAAGGCGGCAAGAATTACACCAAATATAATATATAATAAAAATAAATAATTTGTGTATGTCTTTCCTCCTTTATTCCAAGCTACTTTTTGTTTGATTGTTTATCTATTTCACCATTTTACTTCTTTATAGTTGTCTCATTTCTCTTCGATTCCTATTTTTTTTCTCGTTATAAGCCTTTTATGTCTGCTATTACTATTTACATTTGTTCTATCACAAATAATCTCTAAATCGTATATTGGAAGTTTATGGGCGATATAGTTTCCGTCTCATTAATCCGTATGATTATTATCATGCAGATGTGAAGTTAATGATAAATTGTATTACTAATTAATCGTAATGCTTTTTGATTTGATTCACTTGTTAACACAACAATGCTTATGAACACTTCTGTTTCATGGATCAAACATATGGCTATAAAACAAACCGTGCGGCTTAGTACTTGAAAGAAAATCATATAGAAGAATGCAAGACCAAACTAAATAGGAAAAATAACGCCTGGGTGGCTAGACTTAGTCGAGGAAGAAAAAACCTCATTCGATATCAGTAACATTATCCACCCGAAGGGTCCTTACACTTGTCCACGATTTTCGACGGATTAGACTCTAGTGGTGTAGAGAAATCAATTCGCACAGCCCCCCGCGCCACGCAGCTGTCCGCTAGCCTCCCCACTTCTGTAACGAAAGAGATGGTTATTGGTATCTTGAGTAAAATATGTGAGCATCAACGTAAATTTTTTTATCCGAAATTTCCCCGGCGCATTTTCACACTCCTGCCGCGACCTCCTGACGATCGATGTCTCTCAATTAACAGCCAACGAAGCAGACTCGCGGCTCAGCATTTATTTTCCAGAAATCTTCCTCACTTAGCCCGGCTTTCGTTTTTCCTCTATGCTTCAACAACAGACAGAGTCCGAGGCTGTGTACAAAATTCTATTCCAGAGTTTGGGTCTTTCCGTACCAGTTTGGAACAAAGAATCGCCCTTCTTTTCCTTCCGCCCACGAAATAAGGAGGGAAACACGGGCGTAAAACAGGTGAGACGCAAGGAGAGGAGGGAGGCGTTCGCACAGCGTCCGCCAGAAAGTGTGGCAAATTGGAATGGCTCTAGAGGTGTTATTGAAGGCCTCAAGACACTACACTGTATCAGGAGGCGTGAAAGTTGTTAAAACGGAGGGAAGAAAGGGGAAAAAGTGTAGGGAACCAAATGATTAAGGAGATCCTCGGAAATGAGAATTTAGAAATTTGGGAATACAAACATGTGAAAAAAGAAGACATATGCCATTAAGTGAACTATGTACATAGTATGATTTTGTTACGATGCGACTGTCTTTCTATAGTTTTTTTTTTATTTATATGAAGAATCATTTACACTATTTACTTTATTAACTTGATCTCAGGCCAACATTTTTCATAGATTAAAATACCTTTTCGGCATTCAAAAAATCCTTTAAGGAGCATGACACAAAATATTCATTTTAGCATCAAGTTTATTATATCAATAAACGGATTTCCCGCGATAAATGTTTACACACTTTCTGATTTTTCAAAAGGCAATGTCTAGTCTCAACAATTTCCGAAAATTCAAGCGAAGATAAGTTTTCTTCTTAATAAAGCCTATTTGGTCTATAGTCTGTACTAATACTATTTAAAAAATATATCATGCAAAAAAAAAAAAAAAAAAAAAAAAAATACAGACGCTCTCTCTCTCCTCTCTCTCCTCTCTTCTCTTCTCTCTCTCTCCTCTCTCTCTCTCTCTCTCTATTATATATAGTATATATTATATATATATATATATTATATATATTATAATTCATATATAATCATATATATAATATCGTCATATTATATATATATAGGTGTTTCCGTATCTATATATATATATATCTACACACACACACACACATACATACATACATACATACATACATCACTATATCCATACATACACACAAACAACACACACACACACACAGGGACTCCCCACACACACACACACACACAGACACACGACCCACCACCCACACACACACATATCTATATATATATAATATATATATATATATTATATATATATATATATATATATATATATATCTATATGTATTAGACTATATAATCTATATGCTATATATATATATATTATATATATATATATATATATATATATATATATATATATATATCGACTGTTACTGTCATACTTAGATACACTGAATTTCAGAATATAAAGTTGAAAAAAGTAAAACTGAAACCAGTTACACTATAATGAAAGCTTGTAGATCAATACAGCAATTTTCTGGATCAATGAGGACAGCGTGAGAGAAATATTACAATGTTGTTTTTTTCGGCGCCGCTACAAAGTGTTTTCCCGGGGATATGGGGCGAGAATGGACTAATCGAAGCTGCTGTTTATTGAAGAGTTTGGTAAATGGAAAGCTAGGAATACGGCCCTAGCTTACCAAGGTTATGAAGCCTTTTTTTTACATTAGTTCTGAAATATTTGTTCTGACTTGGTGTGGGAATTCTTTGTTACCATTTGTACCGACACGAAAAGAATTTACAAGTGGGGAATAAATCATGAATTTTATAGGGGGGGGGGGGGGGGGGGGGGGGGGGGGGGGGGGGGGGGGGGGGGGGGGGGGGGGGAGGGGGGGGGGGGGGGGGGGGGGGGGGGGGGGGGGGGGGGGGGGGGGGGGGGGGGGGAGGGGGGGGGGGGGGGGGGGGGGGGGGGGGGGGGGGGTGATTGAATGACTGTGACATTTTTCTATGTATCGCTATATCAAAGTTATGTTGATCTGTATGCCTAGATGCACGCTTTGTTTACATATAATACTTCTATCTCTAACTATCTATTTTTACGGTATCTGTCGCTCTCTCTCTCTCTCTTTCTATTACCAGTGGTCTATGCAGAATCTGTTTAATGGGATATTTA
>NC_051395.1:40888068-40890568 GCF_015228065.2 Penaeus monodon | reverse complement strand
TTTGTGTGGTGTGTGTGTGGTTTTCGTGTGCGTGTATGAGGTTGTTGTTTTGGTGTGTGGGTGTGTTTGTGTGGTGTGTTTGGGGGTGGTGGGTGGTGTGTTTGTGTGTGTGGTTTGTGGGGGTGTGTGTGTGGTGTTGTGTGGGTGGGTTTGTGTGTGTGTGTGTGTGTGTGTGTTTGTGGGTTCGCAGTGGTGTGTGCGTTGTGTTGTTTTCATTTTCATTTTTATCTTTTCAATTACTATGACATCTTTTTATTTTCTGAAAATTGTTTAATCAATATTTTTACTGTTATCGATATTACTAAAAATTTTTGTTTTTAATTTTTCTACACTGCTATCAATCATTAATATAATCGTAATTATTACTATTATTACCACTGCAATTAATGCAGTTACCCTTCTATCATTATAGCTATCATTATCATTAATACCATTTTTCATTAATATAATTTTTATTACCTAGTATTAGTAAAATTCTTGCTCCTATCAGCACTATTATTGATGGAGATATTTATTGTTCTTATTATCTCACATTATCCTATTTATGACTGAGCTGTTATTCATTCTTGAAAGTAATTATTATTTTCTTTTTTTTTTCATTCATAATTATGCATTTTCAGGTGGGCACTTACTAGATTTACGATTCATTAGAACAAGAATCGAAAAAGCGGCGACATATCAAGCGGCATACGACAGTGAGCTACACCACAGGTCCTGTCCCTGACGCAAACCTGTATAGTGAAATTCATATATATTTTGGATCTTACGCATTTTACTGTAGCCACCACCCGCCAGGTTCTTCTTTGACGAACAACAAACAATGAATGCATGAAATGAACTAAATACAAAGTTTGTACTTTTGCATTCTGCTTTATAAGGTTTTTATAGGATCTGGCATTTGCGAAAGTGACACAGGGACAGGGGGTCTAAAAAACACGTTTTAACTATAGTACTATATTTACTGAAGTTTTTCTCGTTAAATTAAGTTAAGTGAGTTTTTTCCCGTCAGGTGGGGCAACTGATTACGTTTTACATTTTTGACACAGTCAGTATTCTGTGGTACTGTAATTGACATGGGAAAATAAAAAAAAAAATATAAAGCATACAACCCAAAAAATTACCTTGATATGCTTTTTTCACTGTGTTTAGGTCTTTTTTTAAGGGGGTTTTTGGATAGAGGTATAGTACGGTATTCTCCAATGTATCAGTGAAATGAAAATTTAAAATAGTTTTTTATACCTATGTTAGGGGTGAATGCCCGTATCATATGAATTCCGAGATATAGTGCTCAAACGTTTCCCGTTTTTTTCGTTACCGGTCTACATTACATTCAGCTGCACTCTTGTACAGTGCATTGTCAGACATTCGTAACCAAACGTATTCTGGCAATAACCCCGTCACATTGTTGGTTTTTACTCGGGGCCACCCATAAAAAGGGTTCCTAGTTCTTTTTTTGAGAAATTTTCAATATATGTGCAAACCTAGCAAAAGGGATCCCAAAAAACCTTTACCAGTTTGTCTAGTGGTCGTGCTTAGTTTGCCGACTGAGATGGTATCCATACAAATTGAATGTTAAATTGTGCTCTAAAGCATAAGTTTCGTTAGCTTATGAAAATCACAGTTTTTTTTTGGTTTTAAAAATTTTTTTTTTTTTTTTTTTTTTTTTTTTTTTTTTTGCTTCATGCCCCCCTTTGAAAAATTTTTCGAAAAAATTATGCGTGTTTTCTTTAAACCCTTCCAGGCCCCAAAATTTTTTTTTACACGCAATTATGTTCCACGACAGTGGCGGAAAAGGATCGACTCTGGGAATTTTTTCTAATTTGGGGGCTTGTCTTTGTAATGTTTATGGAGATTTTGTGTGTCAGGGGGCGCGCGTGTGTGTGATTAGTCACGTCTCCTTGCGTGATTTTATGTTGCAATTGTTTTTGGAAAACTGAAAGATACAAATATGGTGGAAATAAATATTATTCTCACAGAAAAAGGATGGTAAGTTTAGTTCTGATCTCATGTTCACTATCATTGCTGAGGATAATCCTCATAGTTTTATTTTACACTACCTCCAAGCTACTTACTTGTTTCCTTACATTGCAACAAGTGCAGTTTTAATTACATCTTCCCTCTACTCACCCTCGACTTCCCACGGGACCCAGCCAGCCGGTTACGCCTTTTGACCTGCCCCCCAGGACGGAAAAGACAAGCCCATTTGACGTTACCGCCGTCATTTTTTTAATACATGTAAACTTATACTTGATATTTTCTAAATGTTTGTTGAAAATCCCATTCTAAAATCATATGTTTTGTAATCATTATCACTGCCGAAACTGTATTTTTTCAAATGATTTCAATTTAATTTTACGACTCAAAACCCCGTTTTAATAAATATAGAACCTGTGACAAACTTTAACTAACACCCTAAGTACCAAAACCCGCAGTACCAAGCAAAAATAAAAATCAAATCAAAATTACATTTGGGGACAAACAGTGGGGAAACTTCCGCTAT
>NC_051395.1:40878968-40881468 GCF_015228065.2 Penaeus monodon | reverse complement strand
TTGATGAATTTCCACCTACATATTTGGCATGAAAATATCAGAATTTGTTTCGTTATTGCTTATTATATATATAAATGGCAATTCAACTCCATCTTTCCCTATGGAGTTGATGGCGTTGTCCTGACGTATCAGTACATGTGCAGGATTAAGATTTGCGCTCAAAAGTAAAGTCTGGTCCGGAAGTGATTTAAATTTAATCGTTGACGCTGCCATTGCTCATTATTGATTTTTCTTAAACTTTAATACTAGATTAACTTTTATGACGCGTGCAAACGTCTTCCAATGATAATAATAATGGTAATAATAATAATAATAACAACAATAATAATAATAATGGTAATAATAATAATAATGATAATCATAATAATATATTGATAATGATAATGATGATAACAACAGTTATAATGATAATGATATTAACAACAATTATAATGGTAACAATAGTAATAGAATAATAATGATAATAATAATAACAATAATAATGAAAATAATAATAAAAAATAATGATAATAATAATGATGATTTTAATAATAATAATAATAACAACAACAACAATAATGATAATGATAATAAAAGTAATAATAATAATAACAACAACAACAACAACAACAACAACAAAAACAACAACAATAATATACATTGCTATTCATACTACGTTATGGTAAGAAAAATGGTTATTTGATTTCGGTAAAAACAACAGCATCAGAAAGGTTATAACAACAAAATGTGATAATACGTTTGCAACATTTGTTCAGATTAATTATTTTTGTGCAGAATTACCGGCTTACTGGAACTGCAGTGAAGTTGACGTGTTTATTACAATTCTATATGGCTTTAATAAAATGGTATTTATGATTATTATTTAATTTCGCATAGCTTTTCTGTTTATTGTAACCACAATGAAAATGATAATGATGTTGATAACAATGATAATGCAACAGAATTGTTTTCACTTGCATCTTTTATGCTTGCGTATTTATGCTTGATATAATATGCGATATCATTTTATTGTAATTTCCCCTCCTACATATATGTACCATAGTCATAATATGATGCAAACTTCTACAAAGTCTAGACTAACGGCCGGAAGCTGTTTAAGCAGTCGGCGGAGACACCTGGACGACAGCAAGATGACATCCTTAGAAGCCAGCCTATCCGAGGCATAGAAATAGCTATTGCCAATTGGTAAATTACCCAAAAAGCATAGACTTTCACTGCTGAAATATATATAGGATAATAAAGGGTGATGTCCTGTCAACTTTTGCTTTTTTACTATTGGTTCAGCTTGTGTAAGGAGTAGAGTAATAATAATGATTATAATAGTAGTAATAAGATAACAAGATAATGATAATAATGTTGATAATCATAATAATGATAATACTCATGATTATAACAACATTAATAAAAACAATAATAATTATACCAATAATGATAACAAGAATGATGATAATGACAATAATAACAATGATGTTAATACAATGATGATGATAATAGTAATAATAATAATGATAATAATAATAATGATAATAATAATAATAATAATAATAATAATAATAATAATAATAATGATAATAATAATAATAATAATAATGATAATGATCAAGATCATGATCATGATCATGATAATGATAATGATAATGATAATGATAATAATAATAATAATAATAATGATAATATTAATAATAATAATAACAATATTAATCAAAATAATGATATTAATAATAATAATAATAATAATAGCAATAATAATAATAATAATAATAATAATAATAATGATAATAGTAATAATAATAATAATAATAACAATAATAATAATAATAATAGAAATAATAATAATGATAATAGTAATAATAATAATAATAATAATAATAATAATAACAATAATAATAATAATAATAATAATAATAATAATAATAATAATAGTAATAATAACAAAAAAATAATAATGATAATAATGATAATGATGAAATAGAATATGAGTTTAATCATAATAAAGAAAATAATAATAATGATAATAATAATAAAATAATAATAATGAAAATAATAATAATAATGATAATAATAGTAATAATAATAATGATAATAATAATAATGATAATAATAATAATAATAACATCAACAACAACAACAATAATAACAATATTACTGCTACTACTACTACTAATGATATAAAGAAAAAAAATAATGACATTAATAATAATAGTAATAATAATAGTAATAACAATGGTAATAATAGTAATAATAATAGTAATAATAATAATAATAATAATAATAACAATAATAATAATAATAAAAAGAATAATGATAATAATAATAATAATAGTAATAATGATAGTAATATTCATAATAATAATAATAATAATAATAAAACTAATAATAATAATAGTAACTATAACAACAACAACATTATCAACTATAATAACAATGATGATGATAATGATCATCTTTATTATTATTGCTATCATCCTCGTTATTAACGTTATCTTGTTACTGATGATTT
>NC_051395.1:40866468-40871468 GCF_015228065.2 Penaeus monodon | reverse complement strand
ATTACTATAATTGTTGTTATTATAATTGTTACTACTACTGCTATCATTAATATAATCGTAATTATTACTATTATTACCACTGCAATTAATGCAGTTACCCTTCTACCATTATAGCTATCATTATCATTAATACCATTTTTCATTAATATATGTTTTATTACCTAGTATTAATACCATTCTTGCTCCTATCAGCACTATTCTTGATGGAGATAATTATTGTTCTTATTATCTCACATTATCCTATTTATGGCTGATCTGTAATTCATTCTTGAAAGTAATTATTTTTTCTTTTTTTCATTCATATTATGCATTTTCAGGTGGGCACTTACTAGATTTACGATTCATTAGAACAAGAATCGAAAAAGCGGCGACATATCAAGCGGCATACGACAGTGAGCTACACCACAGGTCCTGGCCCTGACGCAAAGCTGTATAGTGAAATTAATATATATTTTGGATCTTACGCTTTTACTATCGCCCCCCCCCCCCCCCGCCAGGTTCTTCTTTGACGAACAACAAACAATGAATGCATGAAATGAACTAAATACAAAGTTTGCACTTTTGCATTCTGCATTTATGAAGGTTTTATAGGTATCTGGCATTTGCGAATGTGACACAGGGACAGGCGGTACTAAAAAGACACGTTTTAACTATAGTACTCATACTTCACTGAAGTTTTCTCAGTTAAATTAAGTTAAGTGAGTTTATTTACCTGCTCAGGTGTGGGCAATCGTGATTACAGTTTTACATATATTTGACACAGTACAGTATTCTGTGACTACTGTAATTGTACATGGCAAAATAAAAATATAAATCATAAAGCATACAACAAAATATTACCTTGATATGCTTTTGTCACTGTGTTTATGGTCTTTCTTTAAGGCAGTTTTAGGATATAGGATATAGTACGAGTATATCTCTCAATGTATCAGATGAAATGAAATATTAATATAGTTCTTTATACCTCATGTTAGGTGGTCTGAATGCCTGTATCATATGACATTCCGAGATATAGTGCTCAAGCGTTCTCTTGTTTTCTTCGTTACACGGTCTACATCTACATTCAGCTGCACTTCTTGTACAGTGCAGTTGTCAAATATATTCTGTAACCTAAAAAGTATTCTGGCAATAAAACCACGTCACATTGTCCCGGTTTGACTTCGGTGCCACCCATAAAAGGCTTGGGTATCTCTGTACTGATTGTAGTGCCTTTTTGGTACAAGCTTTTCAGGCCTTTGAGTGTTCGTTAGATCTACTAGTTCTTCTTTATGAGAACTTTTCAATATATGTGCAACCCTAGCAAGAGGCATCCCAAAATCTATGTTCACAGTATCTTTGCTGCAGGCTACCTTCACCAGTTTGTCTACGTGGTCGTGCTTATGTATGCCGACATGAGATGGTATCCATACAAATTGAATGTTGAAATTGTGCTCTATCGCATAAGTTACGTTACGCTTACTGCAAGTCACAGTTTCTTCATTGCCACCTGCTTTGAAAGAAATTAGTGTCGGAAAAGCACTTTTTGGTATACAGCGCAAGCACAACCAGCCTTGTGTCCTGACTGTACGGATCCGTCAGAGTAACATTCGTAGACATACATCATCGCCCATAGATTCTGCGTGTTTCTTTACCGTTGCCAGCGCAAATTGTTTTACACGTAATTATGTTCTACCGATCAGTGGTGGAATGGATCGACTCTGGAATTTTACTAATTGGGACATTGATCTTTGTAATGTTTATGGAGATTTTGTGTGTCAGGGGGCGCGCGCGTGTGTGATTAGTCACGTCTCCTTGCGTGATTTTATGTTGCAGTTGTTTTTGGAAAACTGAAAGATACAAGGGTTCCCTCAGAGCTATGATCCCAAATATGGTGGAAATAAAATATTTTCTATCAGAAATGGATGGTAAGTTTAGTTCTGATCTCATGTTCACTATCATTGCTTTTTCGGGGGCCGAGGATAATCCTCATAGCTTTATTTTACACTACCTCCAAGCTACTTATTTGTTTCCTTACATTGCAACAAGTGCAGTTTTAATTACATCTTCCCTCTACTCACCCTCGACTTCCCACGGTACCCAGCACTCAGCCGGTTATCGCCTTTGACCTGCGCCCAGGACGGAACGACAAGCTATTCTGACGCTTACCGCCGATCACTTTATAACTACATGTAAACTTATATCTTGATTATTCTCTAAATGTTTGTTGGAAAATCCCTATTCTAAATCACTATGTTTGTAATCATTATCACTGCCGATACTGTAGTTATCAAATGTTCTCAATTTAATTATACTGACTCAAAACTCCCGTGTTAATAAATATAGAACCTGTGACAACTTTAACTCAACACCATCAAGTACCAAACCAGCAGTACCAAGCAAATGGAATAATCTCACACATCATTACATTGGTGACAAACTAGTGGGATACACTTCCTGCTATTCATTACATTGGTGACAGCGGACTGGGATAGCCTCCCCCTCTCATTATAACAGTGCATGGTAATCTACAACCGACCTTATACAAGCCAAGTAAAACAGTCTATGATACATGGCTTGAGAGCCACTGGTTTCTCAGCGGAGATGACTAATCCACACTCATGAGCCCTTGTTGTGAGTTTGTCGAGAATTATTTACATCCTCTCCTGTGATGATGCTCTGACACATATGTCATCAGCACAACATATAATAGATTCACCATCCCCAAATGGAATATCTGCCACCAGCTGGTGCATGAGGACATTGAACAGCGTAGGGCTGAGAACTCCTCCCTGTGGCGTCTCAAGTTCAAAAGATTGTGAAGTGGAACTTCTCATTCCCCTGAACAAGACACTTACAGATATGTTCGAAAGATAAATGTCAAAAGCTGACTTAAGGTCAAGAAAAATATTGTGCATCCTGGATTAGAGCTTGAAAAGTACTCTGCAAAGCAATGTTGTGTGCTAAATCCTGATAGAAATCCGTACAGTCTGTACCCTGTGACCCTGTAACCTGTACCCGAGTCTGTTCAAAATTATCCTTTCTAGGACTTTGCATACCCATGAGGTTAGTGAATTTAGGCAGTATTTATCAGTGTTTTATTTCGGTATAGGAATGATTAGACTGTACGTCCAGGGCCCAGGCAAAATACCTTGTGACAAACTTTAGCCTGTACAAGTGCAAAAGGGGATTACTAGGTACCAGAGCTATAAGGCTGACAGCACTATAGATAATTCCATCCTCACCTGGGGCAGACGCTTTTCCTTTGATCGTTGCATTGTTCAATTCCCACTTAGTAATCTCAGCAAAGTCTGAAGGGTTGGTATCAGAACATCGAATCTCAATTTACGTGCAATTTTAGACTGACTAAGGTGATTCTGAATATTTGTGGGAAGTGAGCTCAATCTGGACGCTCCAGCCCATTGCCTAAGGAGCATATCTGCTTGTGCAAGAGGACTATGAAACTGCGGCGTGTTAGTTGGTTTGCCTGAGAGTCGATTATTTATTTTTTTTCCAGACCTGAGACACTGAGGTGTTATTGTTAATGCTTTGTAGAAACTGTTTAATGTGTTCATTTCGGAAATGAGTTTTTAATCCCCGTAGATTTTTGTTAGCCTCATGAAAATGAATAAGGTTGTCACTGGTACTGTCCTGCTTGTAGATATCAAAAAGTTCCTTAACTCGCATTTGTTTCCTTAATAGTCTAGGGTCACCGACCCACTTAGGTTTTTGGGCATTAGGAGTTGTTGCTCTTCAAGGTTTTCTTTAGACAGACCCAGGTGTTGTAGTAATCAGTGACCACTTTCGTCACGCCCATGGAGAATTTATCAACACTCGTTACTGTGAACTCGTTATACCAGTCGAAAATACGTGATTTAAAGTGGTGCTCAAGGTAAGGAGGAATAAAAATTTTAAGCCTATTTGTTTTTGCAGATTGACTATTAAAAAATAGTGTATTTCGTTTCTATTGCAAAGTGGTCATTGATTAGCTCTGTTGTAGGCGTGCTGATGTTTCCATGAACAAGATCCCTTCCTATTACATAATCTAGCCTGCCCCCGCCACGTGAGATTCCCTGTCTGTATCATATACGGTCATAGATCTATTGTTCACAAAATTTCTTCGCCATTCTCATTGTATTGACTATCTCCAAATGTATAATGTCTACTATTAAAATCTCCCATGCATATTGTGCCCTGATTCTGAAAGTTGGGCAGTGAATCACTTTGAAACTTTCTATACCTTGTGTATACATTGTACAGAGAGAAAAAACCCAGAGGCTGTTCGAATACGTAAATGCTTATATTTCACATTATTGTCATCAGATTTCAGCACCAGCTTATGTGTTATGGTGGATTGGTATCCTCTAATTCTAGGGGCGGTTTTTATTTTAGTGGTTGATGTGAAAGGCTCTTGTAAACAGATAATGTCAATATTATTGTTATGACTATACTAAAGCAAGGCATTAATTCTACGATTGACACCACGTATATTCCACGAAAGAAAAGTAATTGTTTTATTGTCCCCCGTCACACCCTATGATTAGCTTATTGGTAAAATTTGTGTTTGATGAAGCCCTTTAGTCTGCATATTTTTGTATAACATTAATCTGTGTTGCATCTTGTTTATTTGCACATATTCTGTGCGCTTTCCTTATGTTGATATTATATAATCCATACCTGACATCATTTTCTGAGTGATGTCCCACAGTTCTACCGTTTCCTGCACATCTTCGTTGGCGTTATTTTCACTGTCACTGTCGTCACAGCTTTCAGATGATTCGTCGATGGTGTTGTACATGATAGTATTATTAGAGACCTCATTCGTATTTTCAACATCACTAACATCATTATGAAGCATATTTTCCCTGTCCACACTATCACTTTTTCTTTCCATATTTTTTTTTTCTTTTTTTTTTCAATTCAGCAAGATCTTGCCTCAGGCTTCTTATTTCCTCGGCCATATCCTCGATTTTTTCACCATTAGTTACTTATGTGTTTCCTTTGAAGGGGAATCCCCCTGGCAG
>NC_051395.1:40831468-40833968 GCF_015228065.2 Penaeus monodon | reverse complement strand
CTTGATGTTTGGCTTGCCTCAGGCTTTACATTCTCGAATTGTGTTCACCGGATGTTTTTACGGGATTTTGGGATTTAGAATGTTCGGAAACCGAGATAATTTTATAAATCTATTAGTTGCGTATATATATATATATATATATATATATATATATATATATATTATATATAGTATTATATATATATATATATATATATAAATATATACATATATATATATATATATATATATATATATATATATATATATATTATATATATATATATAATATTAAAATTATTAATAAAATAAATAAATGAATATGTACATATGTGATTGATTAATGAAATAATTAAATAAATAATGAATATATTATATGTATATAATATATATATAATATATATATAAAACCCTATTATATATATATAATATATATATATTATACTAAATATAATATAACATATATTTATATATATAGAGAGAAGAGAGAGAGGAGAGAGAGAGAGAGAGAGAGAGAGAGAGAGAGAGAGAGAGAGAGAGAGCGTTCTGTATTTTTTTTTTTTTTTTTTTTTTTGCATGATATATTTTTTAAATAGTATAGTACAGACTATAGACCAAATAGGCCTTATTAAGATGCAACTTATCTTCGCTTTAATTTTTCGGAAATTGTTGAGACTAGACCATTGCCTTTTGAAAAATCAGAAAGTGTGTAAACATTTTCTCGGGAAATCCGTTTACTGATATAATAAAATGATGCTAAAATGAATATTTTGTGTCATGCTCCTTTAAAAGATTTTTTGAATGCCGAAAAGGTATTTTAATCTATGAAAAATGTTGGCCTGAGATCAACTTAATAAAGTAAATAGTGTAAATGATTCATTATATAAATAAAAAAGCTATAGAAAGACAGTAACAAAATCATACTATGTTCATAGTTCACTTAATGGCATATTTCTTCTTTTTCACCTGTTTGTTTTCCCAATTTCTAAATTCTCATCTTTCGAGGATCTCCTTCATCATTTTTGGTTCCCTACACTTTTTCCCCTTTCTTTCCCTCCGTTTTTACAACTTTCCCGCCTTCCTGAGACAGTGTAGTGTCTTGAGGCCTTCAAGAACCACCTCTCAGAGCCATTCCAATTTGCACTCTGGCGGACGCTGTGCGAACTCCTCCCTCCTCTCCTTGCCGTCTCACCTGTTTTACGCCCGTGTTTCCCTCCTTATTCGTGGGCGGAAGGAAAAGAAGGCGATTCTTTCTGTTCCAACTGGTACGGAAGACCCAAACTCTGGAATAGAATTTTGTACAGCCTCGGACTCTGTCGAAGCATAGAGGAAAACGAAAGCCGGGCTAAGTGACGAAGATTTCTGGAAATATAATTGCTCTCGCGAGTCTGTTCGTTGGCTGTTTATTTGAGAGTACATCGATTCGGCAGGAGGTCGCTGCAGAGTGTGAAATGCGCCGGGGAAATTTTCGGATAAAAATTTACGTTGACGGCTCACATATTTTACTCAAGATACCAATAACCATCTTTTCTCGTTACAGAATTGGGGAGGCTCGCGGACGCTGCGATGGCCGCGCTGTAGCTGAATTGATTTCTCTACACCCATTAGAGTCTAATCCCGTCGGAAAATCGTGGAAAGTGTAAGACCCTCGGGGGATAATGTATACTGAATATCGAATGAGGGTTTTTCTTCCTCGACTAAGTCTAGCCACCCAGGCGTTATTTTTCCTTATTTAGTTTGGTCTTGCATTCTGCTATAGGATTTTTCTTTCAAGACTAAGCCGACGGTTTGTTTTATAGCCATATGTTTGATCATGAAACAGAAGTTGTTTTCATAAGCATTTGTTGTGTTAACAAGTGAATCATAATCAAAAGCATTACGATTAATTAGTAATACAATTTATCATTAACTTCATCATCTGCACTGATAATAATCCTACGGATAATGGGACTGAAACTATATGCCCATTAAACTTCCAATATACGATTTAAGAGATTATTTGTGATCAGAACAAAATGTAAAGCCGTAATAGCAGACATAAAAGGCTTATAACTAGAAAAAAAAACTAGGAATACGAAGAGAAATGAGAAACGATAAAGAAGTAAAATGGTGAAATAGATAAACAAATCAAACAAAAGTAAGCTTGGAATAAAGGAGGAAAAGAAATACACCAAATATATATAGACAAACGAACAAAAGAAAGAGAAGAAAAAACACTTTAGTCGCACACGCGATGAGGCAACAGCAAAAGCCACAAAGAAAACGGGAAGACCAAAAATGACGCGACGGACCGAGTGTTTCGTGAAATTTGGGAGTTTAAGAGAGAAGAAAGAGGCTGTATTTTGATAAAAGAAAAATGCTTGTCTTGAAGCAAATAGGGCTAGGCGGAAATTAAGAGTTCTCGTGAATGGAAAGAATGGGATCTTCGGGGGAATTCTTCAGTGGTGGAGCGGGGCGTCGGGATGCCGTAAAGAACGTAAAGAATATGGAAGAAAATGGAATAGACATCGAGGCGAGAAAG
>NC_051395.1:40806468-40808968 GCF_015228065.2 Penaeus monodon | reverse complement strand
GTATATATATGTATATATATTTTCTTCTTCTTTCTTTTTTTAGATGTGCGTATATGTTAACGGTCTGATAAAATGGCAGTGACATTTATAAATGCTAACCAAAATCAACAATAAAAAATATAAAAAACAAACAAACAAACAAACAAACGCGAGGTATCTCTGTCTGTCTCTATATCTCAGTCTTCGTCTCTGTCTCTGTCTCCATCTCTCTCTCTCTCTCTCTCTCTCTCTCTCTCTCTCTCTCTCTCTCTCTCTCTCTCTCTCTCTCTCTCTCTCTCCATCTATCTATCTGTGTCCGTGTCAGTCTGAGTATCTAAGGAAACATCAAAATACTAACAGTCCCTGGTTCCCACTGCCATTAACATCATGCCGGTACATATTGACTGCATTATCATATAAACCGACCAAATAAATAATGATTATATCCAGTATCACTGACGCCCTAAACTCTCACAAAAAAATTATAAATTGAACTGATAGATAAATGAAACGGACGTAAAAAGTAGATGAAAAAAAAACAAGAAAAATACACACATACACTTCGGATAACATCGCCTGATCTACATTAAAAAGGGTCTCGATCTCAAACTCTCGAATGTCCCGGTACTCGAGATGAGGCGATGACGTCACTCAGCGCTGAGGTAACCGACGCCGTACTTAGGAGGCTGCCACGAGAGATTACATTTTTTTTTTCCTACTCTACGTTACTCATGAAGATCTGAATAGGCTTTCGTGCTCTCCAAGGATTCTTTGACTGAGCACGGATGATATCTGACGGTTACTTGGGATGAATAGTGAATACAGTTTCAATTCCAGGACATTCGTCGATTCATTGAATACTTGGATATTTTTTTTCTTCTCGGTTTTTTCCCTTACTCGGGATGTATGTTTTTACTTGTTTCGTTAATGTTGTTATTTTATGGATGTATTGTTCATTATATTTATCTTGGTTTTGCCGTGATTTTGTTTTTTTATTATGATCGGTACAACTGCTGGTAGTATAATTAAAATAACTTTATTACAACAATATTATTTATTATAACAATAAGTGGCCAAATAAAATTACCCAACATATTTCTATATATTTCAACATTAGTACTGTATTATCATTACCAATTCTTCAGGAAGCACGTCAACCTGCAGTCTTTATGTATGTCCCCATGATTACCATTTTCAAACCGCACTCCCATTACACCTTGGCGAGTCTACCAATTCCGAATGAACATAGAAAACATCATGCAATTCGTTCGCTGAATGCATTGCTGAATCCGACATCTCCCTCGCAAACTTTGCCGTAGGCGGCCCCAGGTGTGCGAACTGCCTCATGAGCTGAGGAATCTATTTACAAAGGATCCAGTTCCTTTTAAGGCATATCGAACAGACAGGCGAAGATGCTATGTTGCTCAGCTGGTCCTTTCGCTGCATTGAGAATAATATGTAGGCGTGCGATCGCATTCTCGCTTTACATATACTCTATAGCTTAATCATGAGAGGTGTTCTCTTTGCTATGCAAATTTAACGGTTCGTTCTGCCCATCATCATCAGTCATTTTGCTTTTTGTTTTTGCTGTGAACAGAGATGCTGATAGGCGTAGGCCTCTTTAATTATGCAGATAGAGAAGTGAATGACTTCAAATCGCTATAAATGTCATCACAGAATTCTCATCAAACAAAAGTATATTGCTTCAACAAATCTGTGTCTGGCTGGATGTTAAATACATACATACACACATACACAAATACACACACACATAGACACAAACACACACACAAACAGGTGTGTTTTTATATATATATATATATATATATATAATATATATATATATATATTTTATATATATATATAAATAATATATATATATATATATATAACTATATTATATATATAATATATAATATATATATATATATATATAATTATAATAATAATATATATATATATATATATATATATATATATACCAATATATATATGTGAAAAGAAAAACATCCGCAATAAGAAAAGAAACACACACACACACACACACACACACACACACACACATACACACACACACACACACACACACACACACACACACACACACACACAACATACATACACACGAACGCGTGCACACACACACATATACATATACATATACATGTATACTATGTATATATATGTATATATGTATATATGTTTACATATTTACTCTTGACTCTCACATACAGACGTTGTGATTATGTTAATAGTTTAAGGTATCCACAATGTACATATTAATTCACTAAGTTAAAAGTGAAGCTGCTCACAGGACAAGGACAAACAATATCTGGCAAACTTTTCTGAACAAATTATTTACGGGATTTGCTTGATAGAAAGATAATTGTTATTTCTATCGAACTGCTTGGTTACGTTTAGATCCTTAAAAGTTAATATGAAATTCTTTACTGAAGTAGCACCTACAGTGGATACAGTAAACGCATTACAGTATCCATGGCGGTGACAACGGGGCACTGGC
>NC_051395.1:40798968-40801468 GCF_015228065.2 Penaeus monodon | reverse complement strand
TATATATATATATATATATATATATATATATTACGCACACATAGGTATGCGGAACGATTTTGAATATTCTTGTGCCAACGTGTTATAACATGTTCATACATGAACCCTTATATGCAGGTAATAACGCATCGCGGACAGTTAGAAGTCATGTGATCTGAACCATGTGAGAGCAGCTCTTTTTACATCTTCAGCCACTGGAAAATTGGTACCTTTCAATGATTTTTTAAAGTTTGGAAACAAAAAGAAGTCGGATGAGGCTAAATCGGAGCTGTAAGGTGGATGTCGGACAAAATTCATGTAGCACAGCTCTTGTCTGCCGAGCGCCGTGAGTTGGTGTATTGTTGTGCTGCAGCTTTCCAGGGCGTCTTTCTAAGATTTTTTTGACAGTTTCCTCAAAATACATTCATAATAAGCAGATATAATTGTTTTCTTGCTCTCATGGAAGACAAATTCCCCTCTGCATCCCAGAAGACAGTGGCCACGACCTTTCCTCTTGAACACACAGATTTTGCTTTGACTGGTCCACTTCAACCCCTGGGCAGCCACTGCTTTGATTGAATATTGTCCTCGGGATTGTACTGGTAGAGCCATGTTTCATCCCTTTCATATTTCTCTGCAGAAAAACTTCAGAGTCCTCATCCCACTTGTTCAAAATTTCCATTGAAAGATCTACCATTGTTTGCTGCTGATCTGGGCACAACAGGACCCATCAAGCAGAAAGTCTGCTTAGCTGAAAACTCTCCAGCAGAATTGTGTGTGTGTGCAGAACCCACAGACATGTTGAGTGTGTCTGCTACTGATTCAATGGTTATTCGTCTATCCTTTTCAGTCATGTCGTAAACAGCATGTGTTTTCCTCACAAACTGACGTTGATGGCTTGCCACTGCAGGGCTCATCTTCAATTTCGTTTCTTCCACTTCTGAAGCGACTTATCCATTTGGAAGTTGTTGATTCCCTTGGGACTTGTTCCAATGATTTGCCTATTCTTCCTACCGAGTTTCACCAAGAATTTAATGTTTGTCCTGGCCTCGATTTTGGTGGATTCCATGCTGCCTGACTTCCAAGTGGCGGCAATGCGTTATTGCCTGCATTTAAGGATTCGTGTCTGAACATGTTATAACATGTTGATAAAAGAATGTTCAGATGCATTGAAATCAAAATCCTTCCATATAATTTTTAGTTATGGACTTTTCCCACAAACTTTTGGAAGCCCCCTTGTGTGTATATATGTATATATATATATATATATATATATATATATATATATATATATATATATATATATATATATATATATATATATATATATATAATTACTGTTTAATATAATGTATATGTATACATAAACCAACACATGTGTTTATATAGATATTATATTATTATATGCTATTTATATATATATATCTATATTATATTTGTGTGTGGTGTGTTTGTGTTTGGTTCGTGTCGTCGTTTCGTTGTGTGGTTGTGTTGTCTGTCTTGTGTGTGTTGTGTGTGGTTTGTGTGCGACAATGTATGTGTGTTGTGATAGACATGTGTGTGTGTTTGTATAATATAATAATAATATATAATAATAATAATATAATATAATATAATTATAATGATATAATAGTATATATAAATAAACACAAATAATATAATGTGTAATGTAATGTTATGATATATAATGTGTGATAATATGTAATTGATAATGATAGAAGTATGATGTGCTATATAATAATAATAATATAATAATAATAATAATAATCAATAATTAATATATAATATAATACAATAGAATGGTAATAATAATAATAATAATAATAATAATAATATTGATAATAAAAATAACAGTAAATAATAATAATAATAATAATAATATTAATATTAATATCAATGATAATAACGCGATTATAATGATCATAATAATGATAATGTTATTAATGATAATAACAGTGATTATAATGATCATAAGAAGGATATCAGTAACAATGACAATAATAATAATGATAATGATATTAATGGTGATAACAATTATATTGATAATAAAGATAATAATAACGATATTAAAGATACCAATAAAAGACGAAGAAAACTGAATAGTAGTTGGTTTATAATCATTAAGATGAATGTAAATATAGGAAAATAATTGGAAATCGTATTGGTATTGTTATTATTATTTTGTTATTGTTCCTGTTTCGTTATCATTGCTAACGCCATCTTTTCAATATTACTATTGATACTCCGATATTATCATCATATAACGAACACAATATCCCAGGATGGTAAATCATTCCCATTAGCCATTAGCAGACACTGTAATAGATAGTAATGTCTGTGTTTAGTGTCTTCAACAAAATGTGATATTGTATGTAAAGGAGGAGTAACAGATCCTGTGTTTCATGACCTGCTGGCTTTATGAATATATAGACATATAATTTTATGTGTACGTATTAAAGAGTAAACAATTTTCAGGTGATGCCTGATGCAATCACAGGGATAAGCTTATTAATTTGCATTT
>NC_051395.1:40751468-40758968 GCF_015228065.2 Penaeus monodon | reverse complement strand
CTCTCTCTTCCTCCCCCCCCCTCTCTCTCTCTCGTCCTTCTCAAACTCGGCATTTACTGAACTCATTATCGTTACAAGGGCTCGAGCACAACATACGCTCACGGATGATTAAACTGCTAGCATTGTTCTAAACTACAAATGCTAGAAACTCAACGTTGATTTGAAATATAAGCCTCCTTTTCTCGTGATCTCTCAGACCAATGATATTATTTCACTGCATTATGTTATCTCCAGGCATTTTCAGACATAAAGGTGTTGAGATGACATAATCCAGGCTATGTGCATCGCACTTGTATGATGATTTGTTTTGTCTGTTCTTTGAAACTATTTTATATATATATACAAATAACGCATTCCTGGTATAAGGCCTTCACAAAAATTTATTCAGCAATAATGCCTTTACATGTTATGCAGTGATTTTTCATAAAAAAAAGACAAGAACGCTGAGTGATTAGGCGTGACTGCGTTCAAGTACGAAGTGTAAACCGCACCGTAGGCACTTAACCATGAAATTGTATATAAAAGTATCGCCTCCCAATAGCCGTATGGTTTCCTTGTTCCTTGACTGAAGCAGCAAATTTATCTGTAGTTCAAAATCTTTCACCGATACCCGAGAAATAAAACTCATACTTTCTGTTAACTGTGATTGTGTGTGGGCGTGTTTAAGTGAATGCCGGCGGCGATGCTGGAGGCGCTGTGTTACTCGTAGCCTCTTTCTCTCTCTCTCTCTCTCTCTCTCTCTCCTCTCCCCCCCCCACCCCCGCTTCGCCCCCCCACCCTCTTTCTACTCCCTGCGGTTTCCTCCAGACTTGCCCTCGTCCCCCTCGCTCTCTCCCTCCTTTTACCGCCAGGGCCTTAACAGCCTCCCTGTAATTACCGTAATTATTTAATTCCCATCCTCCAGACATTACACGCAACATTAACGAGAGTATTACATTATACTTACATCTTACCTTGGATGCGAAAGGTGAGCAAGAAGCCATATCGCGGAGAGTTAGGCTGAAGGACCGGCGAGTTTTGACCACTGGCGAAGATGAGGGTGTCCAGAGCACTGAGGAGGTGGTCGCGTCTCCTGGTTGCGGGGGTGGGCGGACAGGTCGGTGGTCGTGATGAGTCGTGGGTGGTGTACGCAGGGACAAGTGGTTGTTGTGGTCGTGCGAGTCATGTCCGGTGAGATGAATTGGGGATCTTAGCGGTCGTGCAAAGTCGTGGGTGGTAAAGGCAAGGAGAGCCGTCGCCAGGGATGCTGCGAATTTGTTTTGATTGGGAGAGCATGGTCTGAACACACACACACACACACACACACACACACACACACACACACACACACACACACACACACACACACATATTTATATATATATATATATATATATATATATATATATAATATATATATATATTTATATATTCATATATTGCTGATGACTTCAGTCGATGTGTTATTCTTAATGAATTAGTTAGTTAATGATTTTTTTTTTTTTTCAGGTGGCATTAATTATGGGAAGCAACACAATTAACAGCGACAAATATAATGCCAATAATGATAAGAGATAAAAATGTTAAATGTAATGTTACAATTCCATCAGCAATATGACTGATTTAAAATATAGTCGAAAAGGGGGCACAGACCCACAGACATTTGTAATAAAACAATGGCCAAAAAAAAAGTGAATTGTTCGTTATATAACGTCTTGTACCAATGAATTCTTCCTTATTTTGCTTCCCTTCTTGGTCTGATGGTTGTGTTGATAATAAAGTTCATGCAATAATCGTATTGGCATAGCAATGATAGCAATAACGATGTCAATTAAGCTAAAAGGTATAATCCGAATACGGGAAATAAGAATAATGATAATAAGGTTAGTGAACTAGCGATAAGAAATCGCATATTTTTGCTATTACGTTCGCGGTGCAATCAGGATCGCTTGTGCTTTATGCGGTGCGAAGCAATTTCGAAACCAACTTCATTTGTTGGTAAAAGAGAACAAGAGGCCATGTGCTCTGCAGAGAAATAGTAATCATCTACGCATATACATATATACATATACATGTATATGTGTGTGTGCGTGTGCATATATACATATGTGTTATATATATATATATATATATATATATATATATATATATATATATATATATATATATATATATATATATATATATATGTATATATGTATATATGTACATATATATGTATATGGATATATATACATATGCATATATATGCATATATATGTGTTATACACACACGCACACACACATCCATGTGTGTGTGCTTCAAAACACATAGATATAGATATAGATATAGATATAGACATATATACGTATATATTTATGTATTTATGTATATAATCTTGTGTTAAAGAAATTTTACTATATTTGTTCCTCGAATCCTTACTGGGAGCTGCCCCCCCCCCCCGCCCCCCAGTACACCTGCTTGGTGTATCGTAGATTGTAGGTGACTGCCACTGTCGGTGTACAGGAAGGAAGTTCGTGGAAGACCGGATAAGGAAAACTCCTAATTACAATGTGGGAATGTAAGGGTCGTTACAGCAACCATACGAAGCAAAGGGGTTGTAAATGGTAACGCCATAAAAGGTAATAACTGAGGACAACAATCTACATAGTTAGCACAAAAGGACCAAATATCTGTGGTGTAACATATTTTAGTCCACCTGCGACGAAAATACACACTAGGATTGAGAAAAATATGACAGAGGCTATAGTGGGGAATCACATTACACATTTTAAAACCAAATGACGCTAGTACGATATGACCCAACAAACGCAAACAGGCCCCGTGATCAGTTAGGAGGAAATAGAACAGATGGAACTGGCAGATGCTGATAACGTTGACCCAGTTCTGATCAGCGATACATGTCATTAACGACCATATTAAGACACCGTGATACGCTTGATTAGCGCCACATAATGAGAACACAAGGTAATGAGCACGCACGACCGTGGATCAATGTTTTACGTGTCTGATCAGCGAAGAGCAGATGGTGACTGATTTCCAAACGCAGGCAGGAGAGAGATATATTACAGGTGAACAGTACAGAGAGATGAAGAAGTGGGTGAACCGCAGAGTAAAATGAAGGAGTTGGTGAACAGCAGAGAAAGATGAAGAAGTGGGTGATAAGGTGAAAGGAAACGCTCGAATGACAGATGAGTTGCTGCTGCTGCTGCTGCTTGAGATTTGCGAAGTTCTGGCGTTGTGAGAGCAAGCTGCAAGAGACGAAGGTAACCCGTTGTCGTAGCGTAAGGGGTGCGTTTTGCCACCTGTCACAGTGGCGTGGAAGAGCAACGGCCTCCTCACCTGACATCCAAAAATTCATGGCCAGCATTATTTTACTTATTTTACCTATCTATTCTACACTAATGTCATTATTATATAATATATCTGAATCGTATGCGGCGTTTACTGAACAAGAACATTATCATGTGAGAACAAGTCGGTCAATTTAGAAAGTGACATTTATAACTTACGTGTAACATGTTATTACAAAAAGGGGTAATAGTTTAAACGTAACCATAATTAAAGGTAATAATTTCACTTAGAATTTAATAGTACATTTATTAGCAAGTGTACCCACCCATCACTCATGAAGACTATAAAGTTTCTTAAAATCCTATTCTTGTTTACGCTTTACAATACACAGTAACATATTTCAAACATGACCTATTATGAAAGAAAACATCAAGATGGAAAACCACAATAGCTGTTAGTCTCATATTCAATTTGTGAAAAGAGGTGACTAGCCGTACGAAAGGTTTGTTCTTTAACATAGACTGCGAACTGATTCCGAGGGAGATCGGAGGCATAATAGCCTCAGAATCACTTTGCATAAACCTGTTGTCATTGCCAGCCCTCTTATCAGTATTATTCAAATACCGACCCATATTAATTAAGACTGCGTGTAGCTATATACAGATGTGTGTGTGTGTGTGTGTGTGTGTGTGTGTGTGTGTGTGTGTGTGTGTGTGTGTGTGTGTGTGTGTGTGTGTGTGTGTGTGTGTGTGTGTGTGCGTGTGTGTGTGTGTACTATATACATATATATATATATATATATATATATATACATATATATATATATATATATATATATATATATATATATATATATATATATATGTATGTAGGTATGGATTGATGGATGTGTGTGTGTGTATATATATATATATATATATATATATATATATATATATATATGTGTGTGTATATATATACATACATATATATATATATAATATATATATATATATATATATATATATATATATATATATATATATATATATATATATACATTCTTCTTCTTTTAACGGTAGGTTCATGTCTGAGCCGCCGTGGTCACAGCATGATACTTAATTGTAGTTTTCATGTTGTGATGCTCTTGGAGTGAGTACGTGGTAGGGTCCCCAGTTCCTTTCCACGGAGAGTGCCGGTGTTACCTTTTTTTTTTTTTCGGTAATCATTCTCTCTATTTTATCCGGGCTTGGGACTAGCACTGATTTGGGCTGGCTTGGCCACCCAGTGGCTAGGTAGGCAATCAAGGTGAAGTTCCTTGCCCAAGGGAACAACGCGGCGGTCGGTGACTCGAACCCTCGAACTCAGATTGCCGTCGTGACAGTCTTGAGTCCGATGCTCTAACCATTCGGCCACCGCGGCCTTATATATATACATACATATATATATATATATATATATATATATATATATATATATATATAATGTATGTATGTTTATGTATATGAGTATTTTGAACAGTTGTACCAGGTAGACCCTCCAACAGTTAGCTTGGATGCAAGCGATGTCGCAGTGCCTGTGCCGGACCCACCCATCAGCGAGGAACCTCCTACCCTAACAGAGGTTAGGATGGCGATTTCCAAGCTGAAGAGTGGGAAAGTTGCAGGCATAGGTGATATCCCTGCTGAACTGCTAAAGGCTGGGGGTGAACCTATGGCTCAGGGCCTGCATACAGTCCTGACTGCCATCTGGCAGTCTGGTACCATTCCCCCTGACCCGCTGAGGGGTGTGATCATCCCTCTCTGAAAGGGGAAAGGGGATCGTTGGGATTGTAGCAACTACCGTGGCATTACACTGCTCAGCATACCAGGCAAGGTTCTCGCCCACATTCTTCTGAAACGGATCCGCAACCACCTACTGAGGCATCAGAGACCGGAGCAGTCTGGATTTACTCCTGGCAAGTCCACGATAGACCGTATACTAGCACTTCGAGTAATTGTGGAACGCCGTCGTGAGTTTGGTCGTGGGTTGCTTGCAACTTATATCGACCTCAAGAAGGCGTTTGACTCATCGGGAATCGCTATGGGAGATCCTGAGACTCAGGGGAATCCCGACGCATATTGTTGGCCTAATAGCAAGCCTATATACCGGTAATGAAAGTGCTGTAAAGTGTGGTGGGGGTCTGGCAAATTTCTTACCTGTTAATTCAGGGATGAGGCAAGGCTGTGTCCTTGCACCAACACTTTTCAACACCTGTATGGACTGGATAATGGTCAGAGCTACTAACAAAGTCAGTGTGGAGCAACACTAGTCAACTTCAAGGTCTCAGACCTTGACTTTGCCGACGATGTTGCCATCCTATCTGAATCCTTGGAGTCACTGGTGGCGGCTCTTGATGCATTTAGCAGTGAGGCGAAGCCCTAGGCCTAGAGGTCTCTTGGACCAAGACCAGGATTCAGGACTTTGGGGGCCTGCTAGGGGAACCCGTTCAGTCGATCCATGCTTGCGGCGAGGACGTTGAAGTTACAGAATGTTTTACATACCTTGATAGCGTAGTCCATATCTCTGGGCTGTCAAACCAGGAAGTCACTATAAGGATTGGTCTGGCAACAGGAGCCATGAACTCGATCAACAAGAGCATTTGGAGATGTCGGTACCTATGCAGAAGGACCAAGCTGCGTGTCTTCAAGGCCTTGATACTGTCAGTTTTGCTCTATGAAAGCGAAACCTGGACGCTATCCATTGTCTTGGAGTCTCGCCTTGATGCCTTTTTTATCAAGTTCCTTCGCCGGATCATGGGGTACAGTTGGCAGGACCACGTGTCCAACCGGCGGTTACACCGTGAGACTGGCATGGGACCTGTTACTTGCATAATCCGGGATCGCCAACTTAGGCTATATGGCCACCTAGCTCGTCTCCCTGTGGACGACCCTGCCCATCAGGTTGTCTCTTTGCGAGACAACCCTGGGTGGAGGAGACCTGTGGGACGACCCAGGAGATCATGGCTTGGGCAGCTCGACGAGACCTGTCGCAAGGAATTAAAGAGGGGTCATGGGCCTGCCTAGAGACTCGCCTCGAGGGATCCTCGTGGCTGGAAGCGAAGGGTGGATGCGGCCATGCGCCCCCATCGGCGTTAGCCGCTTGATGATGATGATACACATATATTTGTCTGTAATTATTTATGTACGTATATACATACATATATATGTATATATATACACATATATATGTGTGTGTAAGTGTGTGTGTGTGTGTGTGTGTGTGTGTGTGTGTGTGTGTGTGTGTGTGTGTGTGTGTGTGTGTGTGTGTGTGCATGTGCGTGTGTCTGCGTGTATGTGTGTGTTTTTGCTTCTCTGCATGTGTACATACGTAACACATGTAATCGAAAGACTATAAATTTCATAATTGCTGAAAAATTGTTTATGAAAAAAAATGGGACGCAAGGCTGAGTGAAATTATTTTTAAACAGGATTTGAATACTTGCTTTTGCATATTCTACGAGCTAATATGGTAATCAGTTTGTAATGTGTTATTTTAATGTTTTAAAAAGCCGAATCCTCCAACTATGTGACATATTTAATTGTGATTGTTTGCCGGCTATATATGGCTTCGATCAATAACATCATATTCTGTGCTCGAAAATAATGAAAACGAATAAACAGCGATAAAGAAACAAGGCATATTTATGCTTTCACACGAAGCAAAGCATACGTAATAAAACAAACAAAAAAAAACAAAAAAAAACAAGACAATGCTATCCCAATTGGCCACGTGCATAACAATCTCATCTCCCCTCCCCCCATCCCCCCCCCACACACTCCGTCCTGCTCGACTTTCAGAACACAAACAGTCTAACTTTGGATAACAACCCAGACCTATGTTATTATCATTTATCAACACAAACAGCAATTAAGACGGTAAATGCCTTGTTCCCTCCTAAGAGTTTATGCTAATTGTTCGTGGTCATAAAGGCAGCGGGTCTGTGGCGCGCCAGTTTTTCCGCTCCCTGGAGTCCCCCTCACTCCCCCCCCACACCGCCATCCCCCCCGAGAACACGTGGGGTGGGCTGCTCCTCCATCTTTTTTATTCTTATTAGGTTTTGAAGGGGGTATTTGGCGAGAGTGCTGATTTGGGTTTTTTAATTATATTTTTTAAGGGAGATGTAACAGTTTTTATTTATTTATTTTTTTTTTTGAGTGGGGAGTTTTCTGCCTCTTTGATGGGGATGAACCAGATTTTTTTCTTTG
>NC_051395.1:40718968-40721468 GCF_015228065.2 Penaeus monodon | reverse complement strand
CAGTTGAAGACAAAAACTGAGCCAATTTCTTGCAAGATCCTTCAGAGTGCAAGTGAGGTGAGGGTCAGACAGGAACATGTGGAAGGAAGATCAGTGTGTAAGGTGGAGGGCATGGCAGGTGGCGTGTTAATTAGGGCCATTACACTTCTCCACGGGTTCGTGCGTAACAGCAGCAGTTTCCGCTATGTTCCCTGATTACTGTGCGGTTTGTTTGCCTTTGTCTCCGGCCACCGTTTTTCCGCTGGAAATCGTCTACAGTAAGTATAATGCGAAGTAGCCGGCTAGCAAGTTTAGCACCTAAATCTAAAACAGCTCATTAAATTACCAGGCAGTGAAAACAGTTGCACTTGCAATAATACACAGCAGGCGTTTGTGGTAAAACATACGCAGTACCTTATCTCGTGGCAGTAGAATGAGCGAGTAGTTCCAGCAATTCCAGCATTCGATTAAGTACGATAGGTGAGATAAATATTCGAGCATTCAGTCTGTGTAGAAATATCATCAAAGATGTTTTTTTTATCATTCTCAGGAGTGATCTACTTCTCTCTACAGTGGCGGATGTCCGCCTACCAGGATCTGCTTTCCCACTACGTGGATATTCAAAAGCTAGTTGCGACAAACAGATCGAAAGGAAGTTTCGTCTGCACAGTAATGCTCATGTGTTAATTGACTTAATTAGACAAGAACTTTGTAAAATAAAGCATACAGCTTGTACGTAAACAGAAGTCAGTAAAAATGGGAATGGCATAGAGGAAAAGCAGTAGCGAAAGCATTGGCAAGAAGTGAGCTCTGTGAACCCCAGGATCGTCGCGCGAAGACCCTGCCCGAGGAACAATGGGAGGAAGCGACCCGCATGCCTCCGTTCGCACCCTCGCGGCGGCCGGAGGTGATGTGACAAGATCTTGATCATTGTGACGGCAATGTTATCACTCTGTACCAAGCCACGCCCCTGTTACCTCTGGCGCACTGTATAATTTCGGTTGCAATATACCGAATTTCTTCAAACATAAATGGTTATTACAGAGAAAAGAAAAGAAAAAAATAGATCAGAGCAGATTAGATCTACTGTATCCACGGATGGCTTTGCACCACAGCCTCCTGCGCCATTTCGTTTTTTACATCGGCTTTGCTAACGGAGGAGGGGATGGTAAAGATATCATCATACGAGTCTGCTTTCATCACTTCTACGTTTAAGCTGTGTCAGACGCTGGTAGTTTACGAGCTCAGTGGCGTTTATGGCGTCGCAGCCATTTATACAGTCTACGGGTACGCGGTGCTGTTGAGACTCTCAGTACCGTGATAAATGCATCGCTGACACTGCTCAAATCTCGACTAGATTTACACTGTAACAAGATTCTTAATGGTGCGACGTTTTAAACAAGAGCGATGACATCCATCTTTCTTACATCATTACATCATATCTTACATGTTGATAGCGGTCCTGTTCTCGTGCGAATTACGAACACTGGTATGTGTCTGCTATTCTAACTTCTTTCCTCAACCTCGTAACCAAGAAATGTATAGTAAGCACAAACTGCGACTCTGAAATACAAATAACTCTGTTTTTGAATTAAGCATATTCGTAAAATTCTTGTAATTCTTGAAAAATGCGGCCTCTCATACACAAGAAAATAATTATAAAAAGATATATACATCTTTTCCTTTTGCTCACTCCTGCAGAATCTGCTTAAATTTAATATCGCACGACCTTCCTGCACACCGCGAACGCATTACAACAAATAATTTCATCCCTGTATTCCTCTGCTTCACAAAGGGGCATCGCTGCAAATTCAATACACATTCCAGCTTTGTCCAGGGGTTCTGGAATACTCCCCGACAGCTCACGTGGCAAAGGTTTCGTCACGTTCTCGGCGTTCAAGAAGCGAAGGAGGGATGCACGTTCTCGGCGGGTGTTGGCATCCCCGATTGTGCAACGGGTGATTCGCCTCTGTAGCCAAAGGTTGCGACAGAGCAGCGCCACATTGCAAAGCTTAATGGCTCAAACACATGCTCATTCTCGGCCTACATTTTGACGTTGTTTAGCTGGCTCTCCTCCCGCCGGAAGTCGCCCCCACGCGGTTAAGCTCAAACCCCGAATCTTAATGACTCGGCCAGCATCTCTAATGGCGCCTGGGTGATAAAAGGCACAACGACCCATTACTTATTCGAGCTGAGAATCCGAGTGAGTTCGAGTGACTGAGAAATTAAGTGACAGAGCTATTGATTAGTACCTCAAGATGGATGCCGTAACAAACAGTATCGCGAGAGTAGGTCATTATAGTTAATTATCCCATGAGAGTAACTCGTGGTATTTCATAAACCCACGAGAGTAACTCACGATGATTAAGAGAGAAATGAAATGACTTACCTACGATTATTAATCCAAGAAAGATGTCCTATTAATCTATGTTATATATTCCTGCTTATAAGACAAAACATAAATGTGTTTAACTGCAATGAGAAATGTTTGTTATAGGCGAAGTAGCGGGTTGGCTGTTGA
>NC_051395.1:40693968-40696468 GCF_015228065.2 Penaeus monodon | reverse complement strand
TAAACAAATAGACGAATAATGGGGTGAATAAATAGGTCATCGACAAGAGGTATTATTAAGGTCAAAGACCATAAAAGATCATCAAAGCCGCGACATTAATGAAAAAGTTTATCCCAAGCAGGTTCCTAAGAGCGCGAATGAATCAAGAATTTGCGATGCTAGCGCGCGGAAAACGAGTCTATAACATCGTCCATTTCTGGTTCTCGCTCAGCCACATCGCAAACTTTTTAAACTTGATTCCAAGAGCCCGAGGCAAGTTTCGGAAAAGTGGGAAGGAGACTCGAGAAAAGCGTCTTTTTATCCATTTAATCATCGAATCGTCACAGGTGAGGCAGCAGCGCTCCGCCCTGCGCGCCCCGCCCTCCTCGCGCGCGGATTAATACCCCGGGCTCTCCCCTGCTTGCCTTTTATTGCTTACCATTGTGCCTGGTTTACCCTTTCCCTCCCTTTTTCACCGGAGGAATGGTGTATCGCAATCTATTATGTTTAACAGGATTCTAATTCGGGATTTGTGGGGTTAGTAAAGGGTAGATTTTCTTTCTTTCTTTCTTTCCATAAAATAGAATGACGTCACGCCTTGGTTACCATTTGTATGATAACGTGCGTGCGCTGCCACCTTTTCCCCCAGTGATTATCATCTATTCGACGTCATTCAGCCATTGTCGCTTCCTGTACTTTTTCTTTTCGTATTCTTTCCCTTTTTCCTTTTCTGTTAGATCCTCCGAAATTAGCATGAGTTACCGATGAATCAACGGAGGTTACACGTGAGTCATTCGTAATTCACCTCTTGACTCATCCTCTGATTTCCTTGTCGTTGTAAATGTAGCAATTGTTGAGTCATTAAGTCGATTCCCCCCGTTCTAAATAAAACGAGAAATTCTATACCGAAAACAGAAATCTTGCTCCGGATTCAAAAAATCAATTTGCACTAGTCTAGTTTTCTCCCGACGAAGGGAAGTCGAGCCTCAAACAAAGAACATTGTTTAGTTGAATAACATTCAAACTTGTTCTGTTTGCCCACGGAACACCCAGCCGCCGTCCCGGTTTGTCTTGCAGCTTGCAGAGTTTAATAACAACACCGGTGGCAGGTGTAAGGACACAAGGTGGATGTGCGTGTGTGGGGGTGGGGGTGGGGGTGCAGGTGGCCGCTAGCAGCTGTTTCTCGGCGCTGCTTCCAAGACCTGTGTAGGGCTGACGGCTTTGTCTGGCATGTGCTTCGCTGAATGGCTCGCTGCTACATGTGGATGCAAATAAAAACGAATAGGTGCCTTTTCTGCTTGCGTGTACGTGCTTCAAAGAGAGTGCACATATGTATGTGTGTGTCATCACATGTATAACTGTGTGTGTGTATTTGAAAGAAAATGAGAGCGAAAGAGACAAAGACAGAGACAGAGACAGAGACAGAGACAGAGACAGAGACAGAGACAGAGACAGAGACAGAGACAGAGACAGAGACAGAGACAGAGACAGAGACAGAGACAGAGACAAAGACAAAGACAAATACAGAGACAGACAGACAGACAGACAGACAGACAGACAGACAGACAGACAGACAGAGACAGAGAGGCAGACAGAGAGAGAGAGGGAGAGAGAGAGAAAGAGAGAGAGAGAGAGAGAGAGAGAGAGAGAGAGAGAGAGAGAGAGAGAGAGAATCAGAGAATGAGACAAACAGACAGACAGATAGGCCCAGCAACCCAGACAGACATGAGGGAGAAGATCTGAATGAAATGCAAATTTGGCCTCAGAGGAAGAGTTAACAATATAATGTGTTGTAGACAATATATGATCCCTCTCTGCCTAGGTGCCATATCCTTTCAGGACGTAGGCGATCATGGTTTTCCACAGCTTTCCGTCCTTTGTTGTTCGCATCAGTTCTTGCTCACTCATTCTTTCTTTATTTCCACCTGTTCTATCATCCATTTACTCGCACTCCTCAAGTAGGTTAATCGCTGCCTTCCTCTGCTTCTCTTTCTTTCAATGTATCCAGTGAGAGTCAGGTTTTCCAGCTTTTCCTTCCTCATTATATGTCCTAGGAATGTGAGTTGTCTCTTTCTGATCGTTAATATATGATATGGATCATAAATACTTTATTTTTCAATCGTGTTTCTAAACTCTTGATGGCCCTCAGAGCCAGATGTTTGACATCAAAGGCTGAACCAGATGATTCTTCTCCGAAAACAATTGTAATATACTTTTGAATATCCATAATAAAATCTTCAAGGCCACAATCGATTGTTAAAATTATATGGAAAATTCAAAATGTTATTCCTCATAATCAAGCCGAGGACGAACAAAACCAGAAGTAAATGAGAGCGGCAGCACACGCCGGAGATGTCAGAGGCGGTGGAAAACCGACTTGATAATCGAGAGTTCCCCGGCGCTTCATTCACCATAAATAACGCTCGGCGATGGTGACGCTGTTGAAAGAGGAGTCGTACACACGCTAACGAACGAACGAACGGAGAAGGCTTCATCCCTGTAATGATGTTCGCCCAAGCCC
>NC_051395.1:40683968-40688968 GCF_015228065.2 Penaeus monodon | reverse complement strand
GTCCAATCTCGGGTGAGAATGAGGTGCTAAGAAATAGCAAGAGTCTGTCAGATCCGCGGAAAGGTGCATCTGTGAGGTACGATGTTTCCTCTCTATTTCCTCTTTAGTCCGTTAGTCCGCTTATTTACGCATTTTTTCTATGAATTGGGTTCGTTACTATAAATGTAGAGTGTAAGATCAGACCTCATTCGGCAGGCCCGAGATCGGTCCAACTGATGTCAAGTCTTGTTGTAAAAGTTACCGTGTTTGAGAGAGGTCGAGGGTGTAAACAAATAAGTGACACAGGCTGCGGGTACCACCATAACTCTTGCAACTGTGTGAGGCTGGCAAACTCCACCTTGTTGTTTATCTCTATTTATTTTTGCCTTTACGAAAACTTTGGACACTACAACACAGTCTTTCTCTCCTCTCCTCACCACAACCCTCCCTCCTCCTGCCCGCCAGTTTTTCCTCACAACAACTCCCTTAGATCACTCTTTCATCGTAATCCAACCACTTACATCCCCTCTCCCCCCTACCCTTTCCCCTCACACCTTGCATTCATTCGCAGCGTATATAAACATTTCAACATCATCACCTCCCCCTTCTCTGCAGCTCACCCTCTCTTGCCGTTGCCTCACCTCTCTCCCCTCTTCCTCTCATACTCTCATTACCGACCTTCCTTCACCTCTTATCCTCCCCACTCCCCATCCCCTTCCCCCCAGCCCCTCGTCCCCCGCCTCTGACCTTCTCTGTCTATCAGATTCCAATCATCTCCAACCTCTCTTCACCTTCTTCCATCTTTTAATAGCACTTATCCTTTGACTTTCTCTTACTTTGAACTTCCTCTCATCCCCAAACTTCTTTACTTCACTTCTGTCAACTTATTTTCCATTGAAACTCAAATGGCTTTTCGTCACGGCTCCCGCGTAAACAACGGCGCTCTACCGTCCTTATTTTGTACCATAAGGAGATTTTCACATAACCTCCTTCATATAGCTATGTACTGTATGTACTGGACATGGTATAATATCTTGGAAAAGCTGCCTAATTACAGAGCGACTTAAAACCTCGCATTCCTCTGTAACCTACTGCCTCCTTTTACTTTCTTTGGGCTATACGTATTCTGTACAGGAAAAGTGACTTTTATTAGCACAGTTTCAATATGTGTGACAGCTCGGGATTCATATGAATGCATAAATATTGCGCTTCTGGTCTTATTTTGGAAGCGGAAACCATCTTCGGTGAGATATAGCGCTGTGCTTTTAAATGCTTTTCTATTTTTTCTCTTCTTTTGGTTAAAAATATATTCCAAGACAAATAATTGTTTTCGTGCTGTCTTGCCATCCTCCTTTACAGGAGTATGAGCAATAATGAATCAGCAGCAGTCTCTTGGCAATGTGAAAATATCGCACGGGTTTTGCCTGGGCAGCTCTGAATATTTATAGAGCGTGGTCGGCTCTACAGGCCACGAAGATTTCCACATCCGGGCATTTTCGGGAGTAGGTAAAATGCCATCCCGTGTATGTTTATCAGGACTCGTAACTTGCAAGTCTTGAAGTCTCATCATATATTTTTTTTTCCTGTGTGAAAGAGATTACACAGAGAGGAGTGTGTTCTTGATATAGTTTTTTCTCTCTTGAATAATAAATTAACATTGCTAACTTTCGTTTATCTATATTTCCTTATACATATTCAGAAGTCCGATGCGTCTGTATTTTCATGTATTTTCATCTTGCTATGTTATTTTATGTCCCTTCCAAAGTCATGTCTAACTTGAACTCAAGGCATGTCATGCTCCCGAATATAAATACTCTTCTAACACACTATCCACTACTTAACCATCCTCCCAGACGACTGTCACGACACATATTAAGGAACAAATAACATGGTGAAATAACAAGAGAGAGATGAATAAACTATAAGCCCCCCCCCCTCCATCCAATAAAAAAAAAAGTTCATGCATACGCACAATGCCATTATTAATCAAGGTCACATAAAAGAGGTGGTTGTTTGGGGAAATGCCGCGCTGGAGGCCGACTCGGGATTACAGAAAGCTGAAAGTTGTAAGGTTAAAAGAAAAAAGAATACACATACAAGGCTAGAGGGAGAAAAAGACAACGGCGCGGGGAAAAATATATAATTCTATATCTTTATATATATATATATATATATATATATATCTTTATATATATATATGTTATATATAATATAAATATATTTGATATATATATATATATATATATATATATATATATATATATATATATATATATATATATATATAATATATATATTATATATGAGTAGGTGTGTGTGTGTGTGTGTTGTGTGTGTGTGTGTGTGTGTGTGTATGTGTACACACGCACACACATCTAGCCATACACACACCCACGCACACACACACACATGTATATGTATATATATATATATATATATATATATATATATATATATATATATATATATATATATATTATTGTGTGTGGTGTGTGTGTGTGTGTGTGTTGTGTGTGTGTGTGTGTGTGTGTGTTGTGTGTGTGTGTGTGTGTGTGTAGTGTGGTGTGTGTTGTTGTGTGTGTGTGTGTGTGTGTGTGTGTGTGTGTGTGTGTGTGTGTGCATATAAAATCAAACAGACAGACAGATAGAGGAAGAGAAAGACTGTGCGAAAGAGAGACATAGAGATGAAGACAGAGACAGAGAGAGTAAGAAAATGAGAGCGATGCCGCATTCACCCTCTCCACCTCCAGCGGAATAAAGTTATGAAATAAACTCATTCCATTTAGTAAAAGCGCCGAGAATGTGCGTCGTAATCCCTTTATGCTTGCTGTCCTGCACAAACCCTGCCGTCCATAATGAATGCTTGAGCTTCCACACACACACCCTGCGCACCAAACCCCAGGACCGCAGACTCAAAACTAAAACACACGTACACGGAGAGTATACATCTTTTTCACTGCCTGCACATCGCCCAGCGTGAATGCGACTCATGAAATCTGTAGAGAAAAGAAGAGAACCATGTAAATCCACATGCCTTTGCTATTCATCTTGTGCTTGGCGGAGCAGGCGTGGAGCTCTGGGGTTAATGAGAGGAAGTCCTGGCAATGCTGCGGTCGTTCTGCTGCCGTTATGTCCTGCGCTGTTTTCTGGGGTGTGAGAAAAAATATTTTCATGTACAAATAATGCAGTTTCTCCATCTATAAAAACTTTACTAAAGGGTTTATAGGCAAGGATAGGGATCCTTAATGATTTACCCTGTACAAAGGGGTGATACATTGAATGAACTCTTTCATACCTTCCAAGTATTTTCATCGTTATTATCATTAGTAGTAGTAGTAGAATAGTAGTAATAGTAGTAGTAGTACTAGTGGTAGTAGTGTCTCTGCTGTGTTTTGTTGTTGTTTTCACCATAATCATTATCGCTGTTACCATAACAATTTTGATATTATCAATACTATTATAATTTTTATTATTATTACTATAATCACCATCATAATTTTTATTATCTTTATCATTATAATTATCATTGTTATTATTTTTATGATTTTCATTGTTATCATTTCATTATCATTATTATTATTATTGTTATTATCATTGATATCATCATTGTTGTTGTTTATTTTATTCTCATTATTATCAATATTATATTATTACTATAACCATTTTCATTTATCATTATCATTACTATTATCATTATTATTATCATAACCGTTATTATCAGCATCATTATTATTGCTATTATCATAACCGTTATTATCATTGTTATTATTGTCAAGGCATTGTTTTTATAGTTAAAGTAGTAGTAGTTGTAGTGCTGTAGTTGTTGGTGTTTTTATTTTTATTATTATTCCTATTAATATCATTATGTTATACTTATTATCACTGATATCATTAACGTTGGATTATTGTCATGATAATGATCGTTATATCTGGAAGAAGTGTTACTGTTACCATTACTATTCCTATGGCATCGTACCATATATTTTGTTTTGATTTATATCCCCATTATTTCTTTTTTATTAGTCTCAGCTGGAATACAATATTTGTTTCCATCATGAATTCCATCCCCCATTCTGATTGTGATAGCTGCCCTGTAGTGATCTTGCTTCAAGTATTGTTCAAATTTCCACAGCGGCTGGAACTGTTATCATGGTCATTGTAATCTTACCTGTAATGCTAGATGCAGTTGCATTGCTATCTCATGCAAGCGCGTCAGGGCGATTGAAGCAACGACGGGGGTAGTTGCAGATACCGCTACGATAAGTGCGTCTAGTTGTACCTGTATTTTCAGCAAGAGTGCCGGTACTAAGCACAGCGTGGCCTTGGTGGTTTCTGTTATGTCGTGGGCTGTAGTGGCTGGGGTGATGGGGGAGGGGGGGTAGTGTGATGTTGCTTTCTGTGTGGACTTTCTTGTTTGTGGTGGAGATAATTGTGGATATAATGTTTTTTCGTGACTGTTGTCAGCTTTGCGACAAAACAGCAAAGTGGATATTAAGATTCTCCATTAGAGGTAACCTGCAGGTATTGGATTAGCTGGATTTAGGGTACATCAACATATATATGTAATAAATAAATATATAAACACACACACACACACACACACACACACACACACAGTTTCTCTAGACAAATATCTAGTTCATTTGGGGTTGCTACTGTTTGAGTAATCGAATAATTTTGGCCAATATAATAAATTGTTCATTAAAAAGCAAACCTCATATTGGACAAACGAATTAGCTGATTTATTCTGCTCGGAATACAATCTATGTGTAGGAAGGAAAAAGCACATTTCAAATAATGTGAGATAATGTAAATGATAACACGTGGTATACTACTGCTACTACTACTTCTATTACTTATGATGATAATGATAGTAATGATAATTATTGTAGTAAAAGGATAATGATGATGATGATGATGATAATGATAATAATAATAATAATAATAATAATAATAATAATAATAATAATAATAACAATAATAATAATAATGTTGATAATAGTAATAATATGATAACAATA
>NC_051395.1:40631468-40651468 GCF_015228065.2 Penaeus monodon | reverse complement strand
TCTCGATCTCACTCTCTCTCTATCTATCTCTCGCCTCGGTCGTCGGTCTTCGTCGTTTGTGTTCTCTCTCTAGCTCTATCTTCTCTCTATCTCTCGCTCTCGCTCCCTGATCTATATATATATATCTCTCTCTCTAGTCTCTATATGCCTCTCTCCTCTCTCTAGCTATCTATATCTCTATAAGATATTATAGCTATAGATATAGCTATAGATAGATAATATATACTCGGTGTGTGTGTGTAGTGTGTGTGTGTGGTGTGTGTGTGTGTGTGTGTGTGTGTATTTGTGTGTTGTAGGTGCCTGTGTGTATTGTGTGTGTGTGTGTGTGTGTGTGTGTGTGGTGTGTGGTCGTATGGTCGTGTGTCTGTGTATCTGTCTGTGTGCGTGATGTATAATGTGTGTGTGGGTGTTGGGGGTGGGTGTGGTGTTGTGTGTGTGTGTGTGGTGTGTGGTGTGGGTGTGTATGTGTGTGTGGGTGTGTGTGTTTGTCTGCCGTCGCTTCTTCTGTGTCGTCTCTTATTTTTGTTGCATATATCGCTCAGCATTGATATTTCAACTCCGTGAGAGGAGGACATTATTGAACACGACACTTTCCTCACGTAACCTCAATGTCTCACCCAGCCTCAGCACTACTAATCAAAAATTACAAGAAGGAATTCATTACACACCCAACCCCCACAAAAGGGAACAAGATCCCCACAGGCCGTAAAAACAGCTTTAGGGCGCCCGTACATGGGCCGGTTAGTGTTCCCGGCTACATGAAATAGCTCTCCGGGGACTGGGGACTGCACTGTTACAGGGGGCCGGACAGAAAAGATTTTATGCAATCTAGGGGCCCACTCAACTATGGCGGGGACGTACTCGCGTCCACGCACGGATGGTCTGGTGGTCGTCTTCAGCGCTGGTCGTGTCGCTGGGAATCGGAATCTCTCTCTCTCTCTCTTCTCACTGTCGCTCTCTCTCTCTCGCTTCTTTATAATATATATCTTATAATATATATATATAGATATATATATTATAGATATTTATATATCTATATATATATAGATATTACATATAATATACCCAAACACCACACACACTCACACACACACACACACATACACACACACACCACCCACAGTAGATATATATATATATATTATATAGATATATAGATAATATATCTCTATATATATAATAGTATATTATATATAATTATATATATATATACTATATATATATTATATATATATATAGATCTCTCTCCTATATATATATAACCCTCCTGTCAGTTCTATCTCTATATCTCTCTATCTCTCTCTCTCTATCTGTGTGTCTTCTCTCTATCTCTCATCTCTCTCTCTGTCTCCTATCTCTATCTAGCCTATTATATCTATATCTCTACTATAGTATAATATATATATAAGATCTCCTCTCTATATCATCTAATATATATCTGTCTAATCTCTTATATCTCTATCGTCTACTCTCTATCTCTATGTCTCTATCTATCTCTCTATATCGTATATCTCGCTGTCTGCCTGTCTTCTTTCTATATCTCTATCTTCACCCTCTCTTTCGGGCCAATCTCCGCTCGCTCTCGCGCGCCCTCCTCTCTCCTCGCTCTCTTATCTCTCTCTCTCTCTCTCTCTCTATATATATATATATATCATCTACTATCTCATCTCTATCTACTATATATATATCTCTTCGGTCTATATCTCTACATCTATACTCTATCTATCTATCTCTCTCTCTATTATATATATATATATGGATATTATCTAATATATTAGAGAGATATCTAGGATATATTATATATTCATGTCTATATCTATATATATATATATATATCTCTCTCTTCCTCTCCTCTCTCTATTCTATATTCTCTCTTACACATAACCCAATGTGTGTGATGTGTGTGTGTATATGCTGATCTATTCTAGCTCTCATCGTTCTATATATGAGTAGATAGATATATTATTATATAATATATTTATATCTACTCTCTATATATATCTATTCAATCCCACTCTTCTACTCTATACTATCATTCTCTATATCTCTCTATCTATATATATCTCTATCTATTCTCGCTAATATTATACTCTATATATACATATAGTGTAAGATTATCTGGAGGGAGCGATTCTCTCTCATCTCTCTCGTCCTTTCTCTGCATCGCTCTCTCTCTCTCTCTCGCTCTCTCTCTCATTCTCCTCCCCTCTCTCTCTCTCGTCTCTCTCTCCTCTCTCCTCTCTCATCTCTCTCTCTCACTCTCTCTCTCTCACTCTCCTCCCCCCCCCCCCCGTCTGTTCTTTTTCGCGCGCGAGGCGTTTCGCCTTCGCTGCTCCATCCCGTTTCTTTCCTCTATCCTCCTTCTCCGGGTGCGGGCCCGAATCTCCTCCCTTCCTCCTTCTTCCCCGCCCTCTTTTCCTACTCACCGTTCCTCCCTTGCCGTCTCTCCCTCCACCCTTCCCTCCCTACCGCCCTCTCCCTCCTTGCCTTGCCTTCCCCCTTCCTCCCTTCTCCTTCCTCCCTCCCTTCATCTCTTTCTCTTTCTCCCTCGTCGTCTCGTACTCCTCGCCCGGAGACAAGACACAAATAACCACCACGGGCCCCGAAGAAGGGGAGAATCACAGAGCCGATTAATCCATTATCCCGCCAACATCATCTTGTAACTTCTTATCTACGAATAGCGATTACGGGCTACACAGCGCCCGTGCACCCTATTTAATATCAGATGCTTATGTAATTTATTGAAGATATTTGAGTAAGGTTACTCAGGTGCAAGCCGGATGCAGAGACTTGGTTCGAGCGAAAGAACTTGGCCTTTATATTTTCATGGACGAAAGTATGATGATGAAAGAAAAAAAAAAGCCGGTCTTGATGGGGTAGGTAGATTTTTGCAATTATTTTGGTTATTGTTATCTTTATTTATTATTATTATTATTATTATTATCATTAGGATCATTATTATTATTATCATTATATTATATCATTATATATTATTATATATTATCATTATTATTATTATTATTATTATCATTATTATTATTATTATTATCCTTATTATTATTATTATTATTATTATTATTATTATTAGTGTGGTGGTTGGTATTATTATTATTATTATTATTAGTCTTCTTATTATCTATTCATAATTATCATATTGTTTATTATTAAGTAGTATTATTATTATTATTATTATTGTATTATTAATTATTCTTATTATTATTATTATTATTAGATCATTTATTATTATTATTATTATTCTTATTATTATCATTATTATATTATTATTATTATTATTACTATTATTCTTCTTATCAACTTATATTATTATCTTCTTGCTTATTATTATTATTATTATTATCTGACGATCATTATTTTTCATTATTACTATGATTATTTATTAGCTGAAGTATAGGATAGTAGAGTAGTATAGGTAGTATAGTATCATTATTCATTATTATTATTATTTATATTACTATCATTATTATTATTATCATTATTATTATTATTATTACTATCATCATTATTGTTATTATTGTTGTTGATGTTGTTGTTGCTGTTGTTATTGTTATCATTATTATTATTGTTCTTGTTATCTTTATCATCAACATCATCATCATCATCATCATCATCATCATCATCATTATTATTATTATCATTGTAATTACTATTATTGTTGTTATTATTATTGTCATTATTGTTATTATTATTATTATTGTGTAGTAGTAGTTTATGAGAATAATCCTGATTATTATTAGTATTATTATTATTATAGTATTTTATTAATTATTATTATTATTATTATTATTATTATTATTATTATCATTATTATTATTGTTGCTGTTGTTGTTGTTGTCATCATCATCATCATTATTGTTGTTATCATTATTAGTATTATTGTTATTATTATTGTTGTTTTTGTTTTGTTGGTATTGTTGTTGTTATCATTGTTATCATTATTTTTTAATTAATTAAATTATTGCGATTATAATCAGCATCTCAGCAAATCATTATTTTCATTACTATTATTATTATTCTATTATTCTTATTTTATTAGTATTCTTAGTTGTTGTTGGTGTTGTGTTGGTTGTATGTTGTTTGTGTGTTGTTGTTGTATGTTGTTTGTTTGTTGTTTTTTGTGTGTTATTCTTATTGTTGTTTTATTATCATACTAATATAATACTATCATAATCCAATGTCTTATTATTATCATTACTATTATTATTATCATTCTTCTTATCATTATTAATTATTATTATTATTATATATATTATATTAATTATTATTATTATGATATTAATTATATTATTATTAGTATTATTTATTAGGTGAGGTGAGGATTATCATTATTATTATTATTATTATTATTATTATTATTATATTATATTATTATTAGTATATTATTATTAGTATCTTATTAACTATGTCATTATATTATTATTATTATTATTATCATTATTATTATTATTATTATTATTATTATTATTATTGTTATCATTATCATCATTGATATTATTGTTATTATTTTCGTGAGTATAACTATTGTTATTATTATCATGATTATAACTGTTGTTATTATTATCATTATTAACATCATTATTATTATTATTATCATTATTATTATTATTTATTATTATGATTAATTGGTGTTGTTGTTGTTGTTGTTGTTGTTTTGTTATTGTTATGTTGTTTGTTGTTGTTGTTTGTTGTTTTATTATTTATTCATTATTATTATTATATTATTATTCTTATTCTTATTTTATTATTATATTATTATTATTATTATTGATTATTATTATTATTATCATTATCATTATTTTATTTGTTATTCTTATTATTATTATTATTATTATATGATTGTTATTTTAGTATTATTTGGATTTTATTATTATATATATCATTATCATTATCAGTATCTTATTATTAATCATCTATTCCTACAATTATTAATATTTTATCAGTACTATGTGGTTTCATCATTATTATGTTATTATTATTATTATTATTATTGATTATTATTATTATTTTCATTATTATTAATTATCATTATTCTTCTTGTTTATTATTATTACTTTTTTTTTTTTTTTTTTTTTTTATTATTATTATTTTTATTATTATTATTATCATTATCATTATCATTATCATTATTATTAATTATCATTACTACAATTATTAATAGTATTAGCATTATCTTAGATATTTCATCATTAGGATTATTAGTATTATTCATTCTTATTATGTATATAATTATTTTATTATTAAGTATTATTATTATTACCATTATCATTTCTATCATCAGGTTGTAGTATAATAATTATCCTCTTTTCTCCCGTTTCAGTTATGTAAATGATTCTACTTTTGCCTCTGAGTACTAGCGTAAAATTAATTTGGTTAAAGTCAGTTTATGAATTATTTGTGAGAAAACTGCATTAAAGTTCTTCCACAATTATTATTATTATTACCATTATTATCATTATTTTTCTAATCATCTTTTATCTTAATTATTACTATTATTATTATTATTATTATTATTATTATGATTATTATTATCACCATCATCATCATCATCATCATCTCATCATCATCATCATCATCATCATCATCAGTCATCATCATCATCATTATAACCATCGTCATTATTATAATCATCATTACTATTCTTATCCCTTATTGTTATCATTTTTTTTTTTATCATTATTGAAGTGTTGTTAGCATTATATGAAATAATAAGTATATATATATGACATTTCATCATTATTATTATTTTATTATCATTAGTATGATTATTATCATTACTGTTATCTCTTCCTTATTATCATTATTATTTTTAGTATCATTTTATATTATTGGTATTTTTTTGTGATGATGGTGATGATGCTATGATGCTGATTATGCATTACATTGTTATTGTTACACTAAAATCATTACAATCATATATTACTCTCAGGTATCATTATATATCATGATAGTATCATTACACTATTGAAACATTGATATACCTTGCTATCAACCCATATCAAGAATCACCATAATTGTGTTACCTATTGATTTGTGCAATGATAGCATATTTCTTTTATAATCTTTTCACGATCATATTCATTTTATCATATCATTCCATCTTCAATACACATCACCTCATTACTGGTACTTATAATGCTCCAAATCATTACGAATTGCAATGCTACTGCCAAAGTGGCACCGCGAGAAATATAAAATAAGCATATGATTCATAAAATTATTTCCCACCATTATGCGATGTTTATAACTCTCATGCTTTTTGTTTGTGAAATAAAGGGATCTAAAGCTTTTCGGGGTTTTCGACATGTCGGGAAGCAGGTGCCTTGGCCGTGAGCGAGAAAGCTGCTCCCTTTAGGCTTAGACAAATCTTGCATCGTCGTGGATTATGACACAAGACTAACTCCATTTCCTTTGAGCCGAATGATTGTATTTATTTTTTTCTTTTTCCGTTTTTATTATTTTTCCTTATTAATATTTCTATTGTGTATTAGTATTTATAAATTTATTTGGTTATATAGGTATGTCAAATTACTTTTTTTTTATTTTTAGTTTATGTTAGGTATGTCTTTATTTACCAGTAATTTCCACAGCATCATACATAAGATCTTATCGCAAATAAAGTTCTAAAAGTAAGTTTAGGAAAATCAAAGACAAATTCATTTAATAATGCTTTGAATTCTTATGCCCCCATTTCCCGGTTCTCATATAACTACAACATTAAATAATACTCCTATTTATTAAAACATTCCAGTGTCCTTTTTCCCCGAACCTTCAGCTTTTCGCCAAGTTGAGACCGAGACTTCCCCTTGCTCTAATGCGAGGTGATCATAAAACAACACCTTTGAATTCTTTGGAACCGAGTATGGAATCTGAGGAAAGTCTTAAATTGCACGAGAGCCATAATCCGCTGCGCGACGTATGTATTCTAATAGGATACTTTCCCGTTTTCTTTGGAATTAATGTTCTCTGCGAAAGAAACTTGTGATCGATTTCTCTCTATAGAAAGTACTATTATGTGCATATATATATAAATATATATAGTATATATATTTATTATCGATATATATATATATAATTTATATATATATATATCTTAGATATATTATAGATACGAGAGAGAATAGAGAGAGAGATGCGAGAGAGAGATAGGAGAGATAACAGATCTGTTATGTATCTTATCTATATATAGTATTATATATATTATATCTAATATATATTATAATATATATATATATATATATATATCTGCCATAATAGTATACTCCCTCCAAAGACATTTGTTATCGATTCTCTCTATAAGTATTCTATTTATGGTGCATATAATATATATAATAATCAAACCTCAGTTAACGTTATATATATTAGTATAGTAGATATATAGATAATTATATATATATATATAATATATATATATATATAGTATGTATGTATATTATATTATATATATATATATATAATCATATATATATCTTATATTATTGTATATATATAACATATATAGGTACAGATGTATATATATAGTATATATATATATAGATATTATATTAAGATATTATATATTATAGATATATATATATATCCTTATACTGGTTGTGTGTGTGTGTGTGTGTGTGGTGTGTGTGTGTTAGTGGTGTGTGTGTGTGTGTGTATTGTTTGTGTGTGTGGGTGTGTGTGTGTGTGTGTGTGTGTAGTGTGATCTGTTATATATATATGTTATTTATAATATATATATATATAGAGTATATATATATAATATATATATACTAGATACTACATCTATTCATATATCTCTCTATATAATCTATTATAATATATATCTGTATATCTCTCTATACTATTATAATATCTAATCTCTAGATAGTTATGGATCTATATATATGTATCTATATCTATATATATAATATATCTATATACTATATATATATAGTCCTATTATTATATTTAAACACACATATATACTTATACTATCTCTCTATATATCTCTATTATATATATATATATATATATAATATATTAGATATCTATATATAGATTATGTAAGTAGTATGGATGTGGTATGTATATATTTGTCTGTATGCAGTTCTATATGGTTATGGGGGGTAGGTGGATGTATGTGTTACTATATTCGTCTATACTTTCCATTGTTATTCTTACTACTTGTCTGTGTTGATAACTTTTGCTGTTTTCGTTTATTTTCACGTTACCCATGTTTGAAATACTCTTGGTCAGCTACCCCCTCATGTATGCCACGATCAGCGGGCAGAAGCAACGAAAGAAAGGGGGGGGGGTACGGAAAACAACGGGGGGCGGGTCCGGGTGAACGATAAAAAATAAGACTTTTTACGGAAAGAGGCGACCAGACACATTGGTATTGATTCGTACATGTGTGTTTATTCTTAAAGCCGAGTTTTACATTTTGAATTTGATATGAATACAATATCACAGTATTTATCAATTTTGAGCAGAATGCTGTAAGGTATGTATGTTACTCTTTATATATTCAGATAACTGCAAGACACCGTGAAATATAAACCTGTGCGTGGCAAAACACACACACACACACAAACACACACCACACACCGCACACACCACACACTAACACACACACACCACACACACAACACACACCACACCCACAGCACCACACACACACACACACGCACACTAACACACACACAACACACACACAAGACAAACAGCACAACAAAAACACACACACACACACACACACACACACACACACACAAAGATTAATATATAGATGAATAAATAGACAGCCATGCAGACAGATAGACAGATAGTGAGTTTAAGAAGATAGATCTGATAGATAAATTATAGAGATGATAAATAATAGATAGATGGACAGTAGACAGACCGATAGGTGTTAAACAGATATATCCTATTAGACTGAATTGACAGAGTATATTAATAGTGATAATAAACGCAGCAGGTAACGCCATATGAATACTTTCGTGTGTTTGTGTGCGATTAAATTCATTTAAAAGAGTACGTGCCGCGAGTCTATTTCATGTAGCCATGTATAGTCTTTTAAAAAAACAATGACTTTTAGCCAGATTTTTTCTATCGCACAAACTTCCAGAGCCGTTATAGATCTCCATGCGCAAGGAATCACACTTACCTGCATGAAAAAAAATGGGCCAAATGTTACGATTCTGCGAAAATTGATTTTATTTATCATTCTTCTTTGACAAAGTTTTAGTTAGTCAAGAAGGTAGTATAAAAATAGATAAATAAATATAAAAATTTCTGCTGTTCGAATGTAAAAAAAAAAAAATCTTTTTTTTTAGTTTCGAGCAGAAATATTTTAGACGAAAGGAACAATGTAAACAACTGCAAAAGGTTGTATATCCTGCAAAAATGTTAGAGTAATTGGGAACCGTACTTTATCATCTGGAGAAAAACACAAACAATAAAAAAAAGTATGTATATATATCTATATATCGTATCATAATCTTTATATATCTATCTCATGATATCATATATATATATATATGATATCTATCTATTATCACGTATATATATATATAATAATATACTATAATAAAGATAAAATAATATAATAATTAATAATAATATATAACATAGATAATAGAATATGATACTAGAAATAATAATCATACATCATGATAATAATAATACTGATAAAATAATAATAATATAATAATACTATAATACTCATCATACCTATAGTCCTAGTTAATAATCTCCTAATATAATAATAATCCTCCTCCTAAATCTATAATTGATAATAAGCTAATAATCACCACTTGATAATACCTATAATACTACAATAACATCCTAATAAATAATAATAATAATAATAATAATAATAATAATAATATATAAATGTAAGAGAATATAAGAATAAGGAGAGATAATAGAATAATATAATATGATAATAGAATAATACTCCTCATAATATAATATATAATAGAATAATATGATGATGATGAGATGGCTGATGATGATGATGGACTTGATGATATGATGATTATGATTCTGATGATGATTAATAATACTGATAATCTTCCTATGATACTAATAATATGCATTCATACTCATAATGATAATCCTAATAATGCTAATAAATATAATGATAATAATATATGAGAAGAAATGATATAAATAATATATAATAAGAATATATATAATAATAATAATATAATATATATAATGAGATAAAATATAATAATGATAATCATCATCAAGAATACAGTCGTGAAGCTTGGCATTGTCCCTAGCAACAGTAGTCAATAATGCAATGCGTCACCGTCTGTTGATCTATTATACGAGAGCCCACCGCGTAATCTGATTGCGTTCCGTATTCTTTCTCATCAAAAATGATAGGTGTTCATTGGTACATGGTCATGATTTCATATTGCCTTGATTTATCTATGTATGAGATTTTTTCTGTCTTCATTTCAGTCATTCTAACTATTAGTGTACAATAATAGTCAATTCCGTACACTCGTAATTATATGTTAACACATGAGTATCTACAAAAACTTACACACACAAACACAACACACAACCCACACACACACACACCACACACACACACACACACACACAACACACACCACACACTTATAATATATATATATATATATATAGATATATATATATAATATCTTCTATATTATAGACACCAAACACACAACACCACACCCACACCACACATCCCACCCACAACCAGCACAAGATCTTCATATATAGAGTATATACTATATATATATATATATATATTATATATAGTCATATATATATATATATCTATTATTATATATATAGTATATAATATATGGGCGAGTATGTGTTTGTGTAGAGAGACTGACTATAAAGTCATATAAAAATGAGAGAGGGAGAGGGGGGGGTGCTACAGAAGAGAGAAAAGAGAGGAGAGAGAGAGGAGAGAGAGAGAGTAAGAGAGAGATGAGAGAGAGAGCGAGAGAGAGAGAGAGAGAGTAGCGATAGAGAGAGAGATAGAAATAGAGAGAGAGAGAAGAGAGAGAGAGAAGAGAGGAGAGAGAGAGAAGAGAAAGAAGAGAGAGATAGAGACAGAGAAGAGAGAGATAGAGAGAGAGAGGCATGTTTTTTTGGATTCCCGAAATTCACACAAGATAATAAACAGCCAGAGCTAGCAACAGCATTAGAACATTTCAGCAAAATACAATTTTGCGCTGATATTTATCATCCACTTTATCTCATCTGACTCGCTGTCCGTTTTGTCACGTTCTACGCAACATTCTAAACGGGTTAGGCAGAAGAGAAAGATGATAAACATAAGAATACGACACTTACGACGACAAACCGGACAAAAGAATGAAAAAATGAACATACTAACAAGAAAAAAAAGTAGTAACTGTGATGATTACACCTGGACAAACCTTAGAAAATGAGACAATAGAAATAAAAGGGGAACAAGTACTTATACGGTGATGAATACGCTTTAAACAATCCATGACCGTACTTAGAAATTTTTAGTTTAGATTTTAGATCATAAATATTGGAGGTGATTATATCCGCGCGAGATTATTTGCGAAACACAAAGTATCCATAACCACGAGCAAGAGAAAAAAGAGGCGAAAAGAGTGAAAGGGAAATCAAAAATCCGTTCGGCCAGTAAATCAGATCCTTTTTCATTTACAAAGAAACAAGTTATCGTCGTGAGCGGCGAAGAACCGACGCCCAACAAGAAGAACGACGATAACTGGTAGTAATTATTGCCACGGCTGAGGGGGTGGTAATAGGGAAGGAGGGGGGAGGAGACGGGAGGAGTTGGGAAGGAGGTAGGGAGTTGGAGGAGGAGGAGCATCCTGGCGATTCTCAAAGAGATAAAGAGACCCAGAAAATAGTTATAAAACAAGGCGAAAATAGCAAGACCGCGGGCAGATCCGCTGAAGTTTCGTGGGAATTGGCTCTCTGGCCATGGGCGAGCAGGTGCAGGCTGCCGACGGGGGGAGAGGCCTTTGACAGGAGGGAGAGGCTAGGGCTTTTCGCGGCCCTCGCCGGCTCGAGGCGGGCCCTGCTCGCGGAGTCTTCACGGGGCCCCCTCATGCACACACAGAGGCGCATAAAGTCACATACACACCCACACAATATATATATTATATATACACCCATATAATATATATACTGTATATATATATATATATAAGATATATATGTATATATATAATATATATGTATTATATATATATATATCTTTATATCATTATATAGTATAATATATAGTATATATATTATATATATATATATATATATATATTATGTTGTGTGTGTGTGTGTGTGTGTGTGTTTTCTGTTTGTGTTTGTGTGTGTTGTGTTTAGTGTGTGTGTGTGTTGTGTGTGTGTGTGTGTGTGTGTGTGTGTGTGTGTGTGGGTGGTGGGGGGGGGGGGGGTGGGTGTGGTGTGTGGGGGGGGGGGTGTGGGGGGTGGGGGGGTGTGGGGTGCGGCGTGGGGGGGGTGGGTGGGTGCGTGTGGGGGTGTGTGTGTGTGTGTGGGTGTGGTGTGGGGGGTGGTGGGGTTTGTGTGGGCGTGTGTGGGTGTGGGTTTGTGTGTGTGTGTGCGTGTGTGTGGTGTGGGTGTGTTGTGGGGTGTGTGTGTGTGGGGGGTGGTGGGTGGTGTGGTGTGTGTGTGTTTGGTGTGTGGTGTGTGTGTGGGTGTGTGTGGTAGTGCCGATTACTTGTTAAATTAATGTACTCACCCCCCATATATATATATATATTATATATAGATATATATTAGATATATAATATATATATTAATATATATAAATAATATAGTATATATATATATATATATATATCTTTCTATGTATATATATATATATAATATAATAATATATATATATATATATATATCGATATATGTATATATGTTAGAACCACAACACCACACACACACATATCTATATATATATAGTATATATTATAATATCTATCGAGTATATATATCTATTATACCACAACTCTCCAATATGTATCCTATATTATATCTCCATATAGTATATATCATTATATATATATATATACATTCGTATATATATATGTATATGTATAATCAATATATTACTATATCTCTCTATATATATATTATATTATACTATCCTCTCTTATATATTTATTATGTCTATCTCATAATCTCTCTCTATTCTCTCATATATCTATTCTATATATACTAGATCTTCTATATATATATATCTTATACCCACACACACGACCACACACACCACAACCACAAACCAATAGAGATAATATCTTATAGATATATCTATATATAATATATAATATTATCTCTCTATATCTCTCTCTATATCTTCGATCTACCTCTATACTAGCTATATATATATTATAGAGATATCTATAATATAATATATATAAACTATATATATATATATATAGATTATATATACTACATATACATAATAGTAGTCTTCATCAATATATCTCTCTCTCTCATATATCTATATATATATATATTATTCTCCTCTCATCTCTATCTCTCCTTATCTCTATTTATCATCACCTCTCAGCTACATCATATATAATTATCTATATATTATATCGATATATCTCTATATATCGATATATATATATAGATATATCTATATCTTCTAATATCTCTCTAAATATAGTGGGGTGAGTGCATTCACATTTTAAAGTATGCATTACCAGACTGTTCCTTGTCTAATCTAGTGATTCCAATAGTTCATTTCGTTACTTCCCCCCACTCCCCTTCGCGTTTGAAAAATTAACAATTTCCATGTACGGGGACGGTGGGAGCACTGGAACATTGTTGTCGTGTCAATGTAAACAATTTTTGTATCACTCTGTTAAAAAGAAATATGTTGTGGTTGAAAATATAAGTAAAGGTCAGAAGAGTATGAACTATTCGTCAGGGTTAGCAAATTGTAACACACTATCCTACTAACACCATCCGCAGATATATTTAGAATATATTTCCCTATGAGCACTTAAAAAAGGCAAAGTTTAAATTTTTTACTGCAATAATTCACACACAAAAGATACTCTGCTTAGGAATTTATTGGTAGGGATATAAATTCTTTGGATTTCACTATTACTTATTTCATCATTTATAACTAAAGTAAACAAAAAAATCTACTACTCCCCTTTTTTTTTTTTTTAGATTACGTGTTGATAGAAATCAAAATTAGAATGAGAAAGGCCTCCCCGCTTAGAAGTTTTCTTTCCTAACAGAGAAAGTTCTTGGCACTGGTATACTTGAAGGCACCGGGTTGTTCGGCTTTAGAAAGACTGATTTAAATGCAACTGAGGGAAGGCATGACCCCTTGTCTCTTTTGACAAAACCCCGGTGATAAATACAAGAAGACTTACTCAAGCAATTCGTACGAGTTTCTGGGAAGGATTCTTCGTGTCTCTGCAGGAAGGGGGATACACTGCTGCGCGCAAGGTATGCAAGTCAGCTGTGAGACGAACTGCACAGCTTTGTGTGAAGCCAATTTGCATGTGCTTCCTTGTTGATCAATTCAGTAACGATTAACGAGTTATGACCGAATTTTTTTTTTTAATAAATAAATAAATAAAAATTATTTATTTCTTAAATGATGATTTCCAAATTGATTGACCTCTGCACATTCGGTACCGTTTTATTATCGCTATAAATACCCAATATGTTATATAAAAATACAAAGGAATTGCAACGCCAAAAATTCAGTTTTATTTTACTAGTTACGTTTAGGTGCATTACATTTCACACAACTTTCATGTATAGCTAATCAACCAAAGTGCCACTGTTTAGCGTGGTAGTAACTGTTTATCCTACCTGTCTAAAGATGTTCCTGGGTGAGGGTATTTATCAGTAAGAGTATGGGTAGTAAAGGAAATCCTTACGGCTTCTTTGCCATCATGAGTGGCTGATACGGATGACTACTGCGAACATGTAATATTGATAGATAGAATAGATGGATGTGTGTGTTTGAGTGTGCGTGCATGTGTGTGTGTGTTTGCGCGGGCTTGTGTGCGTGTGTATACTATCACCGTTCTGGTAGGAGGAAGCACTAACAGGAAAAACAATATATTGTGTATTAGAATACGATCGCAATATAAATTGTTCTCCAACATATAGCTTACGTAAAATCCTCGTCTAAAGGCTACTGCCACAGATACCTGTTAACGCCTGTTTTACGAGTCTTTGATCCCGCAAAACAAGCGACTCTCTCTGTCGGCCCCTCTCTCGTCTCTCTCTCTCTTCTTCGCTCGCTCCTCTCTTCTCCTCTCTCTCAATCGTCTCTCTCTCGCTCTCCTCATCTCTCTCTCTCTCTCTCTCTCTTCTCGTTCTCTGCAATCTCCCATCTCTCTCTCTCTCTCTATCTCTCGCTTCCCTTCTCATCTCTTTCTCTCTCTCTTTTCTCCTTCTCTCTCTCTCTCTGCTCATCTCGCTCTCTCTCTCTCTCTCTCTCTCTCTCTCTCTCTCTCTCTCTCTCTCTCTCTCTCTCTCTCTCTCTCTCTCTCTCTCTCTCTCTCTCTCTCTCTCTCTCTCTCTCTCTCTCTCTCTCTCTCTCTCTCTCTCTATCTATATATATTATATATATATATATTATATATATATATATATATATATATATGTATTATAATATATATGTATATATAATATATATATACATATATATATATATATATATATATATTATATATATAATATATATTATATATAATTATTATGTATATATATATATATATATATATATATATATATATATCTTTCTCTCTCTCTCTCGCTCGCTCGCTCGTCCTCGATCGTTCTCTAAAATCAAAGAGAAGGAATCAACTGCGAACCATGATTCCTACACGAACTATTTTATCATTGCACAAGTGGAGATCCTCCCTTCGTGTGACTGGATCAAGGGGAAAAAAATGCAACAGTTAACATTTGCGAACCAGCCTTGACGAGTCTAGTGATGATTTACACACCAGTTCATCCCATCAAAACTTATTCATAGAATCCCTTAACTGGCTGTCACTTTTATGCTTAGTAATTCGTCGTGATAAAGCGATGGCACAGCCTTTCCAACCTCTAGGAAACATCAAAGAGAAGTTTTCAGAATCAGACAAGAAGTTGTAAGTGTACGTGTGTGTGTGTGTGTGTCTTTGTTATGTGTTGTGTGGTGTGTGTGTGTGTGTGTGTGTGTGTGTGTGTGTGTGTGTGTGTGTGTGTGTGTGTGTGTGTGTGTGTTTTATTTTTAAAGCGTTGGTCTGCACATACGTTGAAAACTAAACCTTAAAAATGAGGATATCAGTATTTTTCTTCCATTTTATCTGTAGACTGAAAAAGAGAGAAAAAAAAATGTGGAAAATACAACTCCTGATCGCCTCTGGTGATTATTTATGTTTTGACGAATTCTTTTGTGAAAACGAAAGAAAACTTCAGAAAGTTATATCATTATAACTTTTGAAGATATTCTTTTCGCATGGACACGTGGGATTCAACCAGTACTATTAGAATAACATGGACGAATGATGTTTTGTGAAATCAGATGATGCCATGCAAGCTCGGGGGAAGCGTTCAAACTGAAACAAGACAGAATATCACATTTTGCTGAAAGAAATTATGATAAAACACACCGATGTAAGGATGATCTCAGGCGAAAAAAAAAAAAAAAAAAAAAAAGATTTTAAATTATCTCAGATGTGCAAATTTAGACAAATTAACATATTTCTCTGGCAGTGAAATTAACGATGATTTTAACGATAGCTGTGATGCAAAATAGGTCAACAGTTATAATTGATACTCTGTATTCAAATATAGGCAAATGGAATGGTAATCAACGAAGAGCGTGGTAGCTATAATTAAATTGAACGGCAAAAGGAAAGACAACTGAAAATTTGAAAAAAGTCATTATCAATTAGCAGGGAAACCTGTAACAACACTATGAAATGTTAATTAATATGACACAAATTCACACATACGTATACGTGTATACACACACACACACACACACACATACACACACACACACACACACACACACACACACACACCCCACCACACACACACATTACACACACACACACAACACACACACACACACACACAAATATAATATAATATTATATATATATATATATATAAATAATATATATATAATAATAAATATATATATATAATAATATATATATTATATATATATATAAAATATATATATAATATATGGGTATATTAATATATATTATATATATATATATTATATTTAATATATATAATATATAAAATAATTATATTAATATATATAATAAATTATTTCTAAAATTATATATTAATAATTATAAATTTTAAAAGAATATTTTATATAATAAATATATATAATAATATAATTAATATATATAAATAATAATATATATATATAATATAATATATATATTATATATATATACATATATATATATATATATACTATTATATTTATATTTATATATATCTATATATATATTATATTATATAATAATTTGTTATATCTATACTATATATTTATATATATATATATTATATATGTATATATATAAATTATTCTTTATATATAGATATATGTGTGTGTGTGTGGTGTGTCTGTGTGTGGTGTGTGTGTGTGTGTGTGTGTGTGGTGTGTGTGTGTGTGTGTGTGTGGTGTGGTGTGTGTGTGTGTGTGTGTGTGTGTGTGTGTGTGTGTGGTGTGTGGTGTGTGTGGTGTGTGTGTGTGTGGTGTGTGGTGTGTGTGTGTGTGTGTGTGTGTATGTGTGTGTGATAGCCAGAGCAGCCAGTGGTTGTCTAACCACGATAACACTCGCTTCCATAGAAATGGTCTCTCTCTCAGACAACCATCATGTGCCCTTGATGGAACTAATACGGAAATTTAAATTCATGTGATGTTTCAATGTTAGACTGAATATTACACCTTAATCTAGAAGTTAATTTGCCCTCGCCGACAGGGACTTGAATTCTGCTTCTGTATCAATGATCATGGTAATGATCGGAATAGCGATGTTAAAGATAAAAATGATAATGAGTATGATGACAGTAGCAAAGAACGATGAACAGTAATGATAGCAATAAAATAATAATTATGTTAATAACAGTAATAACAATTATAGTGATGTGATAGAAATTATAGTAATAATGTTAACAATTATAGCAATATAGCAATGATAATGAGAACAATAATGATAAGAATAATAGTAATCACATTAACGAAATTAATGATAATGATGATGAGGCTTCTGCTGATGATGTAGAAAATAATGATAATAGTAATGATAATGATGACAGAAATTATGATGGTGATAATAATAATGATAATAATAGTAATATCAATAACAATAATTAACTCTCTCCTCTTCGTCCATTCCCTCCACTCCCTCTCCCCACTCCCTCCTCTCCCTCCACACCCTCCAACCCTCCACTCCCTCTCCCCACTCCCTCCTCTCCCTCAACCTCGTCTCATTCACGTCCCCCGCCCCGGTTCCCCTCTTTGTCTCTGTGCCTTTCCCCCACTTGAGATTTTTTCTCATTCACCTTTTTTTATCTCACTCTTTCACGTCCCCCCTCTTTCCTATTTCCTCCTTCCCTCCTCTTTACATTTCTCCCTCTCTACTCCCCTCGTTCTTCTTCCCTTTACGTCCTCTCCTTCCTCCTGCTTCCCACTCCTCTTCCCCGTCTGACTCTTCGTTCTTCCTCCTCTCTATAAACCGTCCCCCTTTTCCTTTCCACATCATGTACCCCAATCTGTCCCCTCCCCTGTACAACTGCACCTCCCCGTTTCTACCCTCCCTTGTCGCCCCCTCCCTTGTCACTCCCGTCCTTGTCACCCCCTACCAATCGCCCCCTCCCCTGTATCCCTCCACTGTCGCCCCTTCCCTTGCCCCATCCCTTGTCGCTACCCCAGACACCCTCTCCCCTGTTACCCCCATCCCTTATCCCCTCCCCTGTGTCTCCTTCCCATTGCCCTCCCCCCCTCCCACTGGAAGTCCCCCATTCCCCTACACCTCTATTCCCGAATCTATCAGACAGGTTCGATAGAGGGCGGTGACACCGTAATCCATTGCGCTGGTCTTGGGGGCTTGCGGAGGGCAATATGTATGCAAATGCTACATAGCGAAATAGACGAATAGCTCCTTACAAGACCGAGCTGCAGAGAACGAGAAGGTAAATCCAAACGCCTGATCGGAGAGATGAATGGCCTGAGGGATAAATTTCAGTCTTGTCAAGGGTCTGCTTCAGTGTAAATTTTAGCGACGACATGACGGCGTGGGCTGTGAGATGCGGTCAGCTGGATTCCCGCGATTTAAGGCCACCTGTAATGGCGTTATGGATAGAGGATGCTGAGGAGCAGGAATCTGATCTCGTGGGGATAAGGCGAGAAAAAGGGGGGTGAGGGGCGGATCGACGGGAGACAAATGCGTGGGTAGCAAGTGGCTGTGTGGGTGGATCTGTGTGTTTGTGCTCGGTACTGGAATAATACTCTCTCTCTCTCTCTCTCTCTCTCTCTCTCTCTCTCTCTCTCTCTCTCTCTCTCTCTCTCTCTCTCTCTCTCTCTCTCTCTCTCTCTCTCTCTCTGCCGGTGTTACCTAAAAGGTAACACCGGCACTCTCCGTGGAAAGGAACTGGGGACCCTACCACGTACTCACTCCAAGATCATATAATATAATATATATATATATATATATATATATATATATATATATTATATATATAGATAAAAATATATATATATATATATATATAAAATATATATAAAATAATATAAAAAAAAAAAAACACACACACCCCCCACACACACACACACACACACACCACACACACAAAACCAACACAAATAAAAACTTTTTTAAAACAAAAAAAAAAAAAAAAAAAAAATATATATTATATATAATATATATATATATATTTTTTTTTTGTGTTTTTTGGGGGTTTGGGTTTTGGGGGTTGTGTTTTTTGGGGGGTGTGTGTGT
>NC_051395.1:40622281-40631368 GCF_015228065.2 Penaeus monodon | reverse complement strand
TATATATATATATTATTATAATATTATATTATATTGTGTGTGTTGTGTGTGTGTGTGTGTGTGTGTGTGTGTGTGGGTGTGTGTGTGAGTGAGAGTGTATGTGTGACTGCTTGTGCGTACATACATATTAGCCAGCACACACCTATATATGTATGCACGACTTCCACTTAGCTTTTTCTTTCTTATGTCCTTTCTTCCACCCTTTCCTGTCTTCCGCCATGAGCCCCTGATCCCCATCCCCCCCCCCCGCCCCCCAACTGCTTCATGAAGATCATCAGCTGCTCTCATAAGCCCCGGGACACGCCATGGTCACCTGGCGGGGCTGACCTTCCTCAGGTTACACAGGTAACTGACACCTGCTCGCTAGTGGTCGTCCTTTCCCGACGACCCCTGAAACCCACTGATAGCGTCTTCCCTCCCGTCATGCATCATCACCTCCGATGCTAACCATCACACTCACCTGTCTGTTAAAGGGGAAAGACCAGCTATTATCGGTCGCTGTTTGCTTGTTATAGACAAGCTGTTAATTCACGCGAAGTCACTCACTAACGGAAGTATCGAGCGTATTCTGTTTGTTAAGGTGATATTTACTTGGGAGTATATTATGTCGTTGATTTCGTTTTGGATTAATTGAAAACAAGGTCTTCATCCACGAGGACGGTCGCTGCATGATAACGGCCTTTAACTATTGTCAGTCATCCTGGACCAGCAATGTAATTTTCTGTTACCTCGGTGACACCGTTACATGCCTTTGCTCTGTTAGGTCGTCATCGCACACCTGGAAATTCCTTCATTTGCTTATAATTGTCATTGTGGTTCTAGTCACGGTTATGTGCTGAATAACTACATAAATTCACAAGTGTGTCACCGTCATTGCCACAGGTAACCAACTTTGACTAACAGGGAATATAACTCACCAGCGTAAATGATTATTTTTCATAATACCTAACAGCCATTCTACCCATATCCTACGGCAGCAGCACGATTACATACCAGCGGTCACCATTCGCCGGAGCCGCCAGGGTGTAACGGCCACAGTCCAGGCGGCGACAAAGAGGCAGGAGAACTCGGAGATGATCCTGTCTGACCGCAAGCTGCTCCTCGGGTTACTGCAGGAGGGGGCTGGGAGGAGGGACGGATGAGGGAAGGGGCAGAGGGGGTGGAGTGATGCGGGAAGGGGAGGGGAGAAGGGAGGGGAAGGCAGAGGGGAAAGGGTAGAGGAAGGTAGAGGGGGAATGGAAGTCAGACGGGGAAGGGGAGGGAAGCAGAGGGGGAAAGGAGGAGGGGGAGGAATATTGGCAGACGGGGAAGGGGGGGAAAGGCGTGGCGCGAGAGAACGGAGAGACGAAAGAATGGGTGGGGAAGCGGAGGAAGAAATGGTGGACACGGAGAAGGAAGAGAGATGACAAGAGAAGGGGACAGATAAAGGAAAGAACCGACGGAGGGAGAGGGTTGATAAGAAAGAAATGATGGATCCGGAGACAAGGGATGTCGAGGCGAAAATGGATGATGGAGGATGGAGAAAATAAAGATTAAAGGAAGGGGATGTGAGAGAGAACAAAAAAGGAATCATAATATAAATGTAAATATAATCAAATAAAATGAATACGAACGAAATTACAGAAAGCGAAAGGAAAGGATAAACCAAACATACAAGATGTAATAAAGAAGGAAGAGAACGGAAAAGTGGCGTAAAAAAGAAAAAAAGAAAAAAAAATCCCGTGGCGTTGAAGGGTGTGCCGCGTCGGTCAGGAAGTGTGATGTTGTGCAGCGCAGATAAAAGTTAATGTAGGTGAAAAGAGGTGAGCGCTGGGACAGAGACGCGAGGGGACGGAGTACGGCGGAGGAGAGGAGGGGGAAGACCGCGAAAAGTGGACGAGGGTGAACGCCGGGGTGAAAATCAATACAAAGAAGACCATGGATGCAGCGGTCATGGCATGCGAGTGTAAATGCACATTATTGGGGAACGAGCGAATGACTTTAACGCAACGGTGTAGAAATTACGAAAGAATTGCGCGTCGGGCGAATTAATAAGTAAAACAAAAAGCATGGTATGATGAATAGTAGCGTGGAAAACCGAATAATTTCAAGCGATAGTATAATTCGCCTAAGACAGCGTCCGCACTTGAAGCACCCGAGGCCGCGTATTCTGGCTGCCACAACTTGTCAGAGTTCGAGGGAGTGGATCTGACAGGTTGGAGGGCGAGGAGGCAACAGAAACTCGGGAAAGCGAAGCAACTTGCTGACGGGGATGCCGGAAGCTGACAGGTGTGTAATAATGATGTATCAGCTAATGACCGAGATCGCGGAACTAAAAGCTGTCGTTGGGCTGTACGGACAAACATTACCAGAAGGGGAGGAGGGAGGGGGGGGGGAAGGGTAGGGAGACGGGTGGACACACAGGATGTAAAGAGACAGGCGGATAAATGACGATGATAAAAGGCCATGCGAGGAAATGTGTGATGACAAGGAGATGACACATGCCAGGTCTGCGGGAACTTCAGAGGATGGGGGATGACGGAGCTCATGTTGCAGTAAGCGATAGCAGAGATAAAATGCAAATTTCGCCCACATCGGCGGATATATCGACGACGATTATTGGCCGGCAGGTGGTCCTCCTGCACGGGGAGGGGGGGGGCGGTGACCTGCTAGGGCTCGCAGTAAACTCTGTTACTCCAGTTTACCTTTTATTCGCTGTCGTAAGTAAGGATGACGTCGGGAAAGAGAGAAAGTTTCATCAGTTTCTGAGTACGATAAGCGCATTAGTCATTAATTCTTACAACCTGCGAAAGCATTAGCGACAGAAGTAGCTGTAATATTCATGCGAAGAGCAAAGAACTGAATGAGGACTATTAGGAAGAATATATTTGCATACTTCACACACACACACACACACACACACACACACACATATATATATATATGTATATATATATATATATATATATATATATATATATATATATATATATATATATAAAAGAAGAGAGAAGAGAGATAGAATTATATATTGTATAAATATAATGTATATACATATCTACTATCTATCTATCATCTATCTATCTACTATTTATATATACATATATACATATATGTATATATATAACATATAAAACATATATGTGTGTTATATATATATATATATATTATATATATAGATATATATATATTATTATATATATATTTATATATATATATATATATATATATATGCCTGTGTGTGTGTGCATAAGCTTAAGAGGAGGACTGCCATTAAGATAATTAAGCACAGTATTTATAAAGATCAAAAGTGATGGCAACAGAACAAAGAATAGTAGCTGTATTAAATGAAACAGATAGACGACAGAAGTCACCATAATAAAAAAAAAAATAAAAAAAATACTTGTTCAAACTCAACCACACAAGGTACAGAAATATATAACCACGAACCAAAAGGAATGAATAAACAGGGGAGAATAAAAATTTATAAAACGAATAAAACGAAAAACAAAACAAACAAAGAATATCCAATGAAATAAAACGAATTATTTCCCCCGAAGCACAGAACGCCCAGACGTAACTTCCCCGACGCGGCGCTTGCAATGAGGAATTTGCGCTTCAAGTGACTGCGCAAAGAACGCGGACAAGGGAGAAGGGGAGATGAAAGATGCTCTACGCCGAGAAGCTTCTGGAATCGATCGTTGATTTCTTTAGATTTCCTTCGCGGGTTGAGCGGAGGAGCGAGGGCAGGAGAGCGGGAGGGAGGATGTCAGGCGTCAATCCAGGTCAACGTTGTAGGGAGATTAGATACATTGATAGATAGATAGATAGATAGATAGATAGATAGATAGATAGATAGATAGATAGATAGATAGATAGATAGATAGATAGATAGATAGATAGATAGATAGGAAATAGGTAGGTAGAGAGCTATCTCTGTCCCTCTTTCTGGTCTTCTGGCTCTCGCTTTGCTTTTCTTTCTGTGTTTGTTTGTCTGTCTTTCTGACTAATTGTCTGACTGTCTGTCTGTTTGTCTGTCTGTCTATCAATTCGTCTGTCTATGTTTATCTATTTGTTCGTTTACTGTCTCTCTCTCTCTCTCTCTCTCTCTCTCTCTCTCTCTCTCTCTCTCTCTCTCTCTCTCCTCTCTCTCTACTCTCGCTCTCTCCTCTCTCTCGCTCTCTCTCTCTCTCTCTCTCTCTCTCCTTTCTTCTCTCGTCTCTCTCTCTCTCCTCTCTCTCTCTCGCTCTCTCTCTCTCTCTCTCTCTCTCTCTCTCTCTCCTCTCTCTCTCTCTCTCTCTCCTCTCTCGTCCTCTCTCTCTCTCTCTCATCTTTCCTCTCTCTCTCTCTCTCTCTCTCTCTCTCTCTCTCTCTCTCTCTCTCTCTCTCTCTCTCTCTCTCCTCTCTCTTCTCTCTCTTTCTCTCTCCTCTCTCTCTCTCTCTCTCTCTCTCTCACCCAGTGTCACCCATTGGCATTATTCTCTTTGATGTGAGTGATTTAACGTGACGTTAGGAATTGCGGGAGCTGATGTGACATGTGGCGAAATTAGATTAGCAATCAGGTAGACTGGAAAGCATTAGTAGAAAATGTGAAACGCCCTTTCGAATTCTTATTGCTTTTCTTCTTGTTTCTCTCTCTGTTTTTATTTTTTTTTTTCGTTTTCTTCTTTTGATTTTCCTTTCTTTTTCTTACATTTTCACCTTTTTTGTTTTTCTTTCAGTCGCATGATCGTTTTTCTTTAATCTTTTTAACATCAACGATTTTTTTTTTCTTTTCTTATTTTTCTTTTCAAAGTATGTGTTTTTTCGTCTGAAATTCTTCCCCCCTTTCTCTATAGCATTCCTTATCGCGCTCCTTTCTTTCTCTTTTTTATCATTAATGCTGAAGGGACAAGTGGCAACAATATAAATCCAGTGGAGACAGATATTATTTCTTACTTTTTTTTCCTCTTTTTCCCCAAGGATGACAAACGATAAAAAGGTTTGAAGGTTTGCGTGGCCGAGAGAAGGGGAAGGTGGAGGGGGAGGAGGGGAGGAGGGGGGAAGGAGGGGGAGGGAGGGGAGAGGAAGAGGTGGACGAGGAGGCGGAGAGAAGGGGAAGGTGGAAAATGAGGGTGAGGAGGAAGAGGATGAAAGGGAGGAATAGGGAGAGAAGGAGGAGGAGGATGAAGGGATGGAGGAGAAGGGAGAGACGAAGGTGGAGGAGGAAGAAGATAATGAGAAGGAGGAAAGGGAAGAAGAAGCAGGGGAGAAAAAGGAAGATGTGGGAGAGAAGAGAAGAAGAAGAAGAAGAAGAAGAAGAAGAAGAAGAAGAAGAAGAAAAAGAAGAAGGAGAAGAAGAAGAAGAAGAAGAAGAAGCAGAAGAAGCAGAAGAAGAAGAAGAAGAAGAAGAGGAAGAAGAAGGAGAAGAAGAAGAAAATGAATAAGGAGGAGGAGGAGGAGGAAAATCGGGAAGAAGGGCGAGGAAGAGGCGAGCGCTGAACAAAGACAGCCTCGCGAAGGCGCCGCTGCTAGGGAGGGTATTGACAAGTTGTTCAGGCCGAGACTTTACTGCGAGCGACCCCGAGAGAAATTGAGGCAAACAAATATGCCAGAATGTGAAGTTCTTTAAACTCGTCCCAACAAATATTGGCTCGAAATTCTCAAAAAAGACGGAGTTAAAAGTTGTAGAAATAAAATCGGCTTTCTCTCTCGAAGGACACCGGGTTGGGTATGCACTGGCGGTGGAGTTGTCTCGCATCTTAATGATTTGGCCAATCAACCTCCTTCTGCCCCTCCTTCTGCCCCTCCTTCTGCCTCTCCTTCCGTCCCTCCTTCTGTCCCTCCTTCTATCCCTCCTCCTGCCTCTCCTTCTATCCCTCCCTTCTGTCCCTCCTTCATGCAACCAAAGAACACCTCTTTCTATATTCACTGACTCCCTTTCGTTCAATTAAGCCAACAATTGAGAGATTAAACGTCATTTTTATTTTCAAAAGCCACGGTAATAATAACACATTGATCTTTCTAGAATTATTAGAATCAAAGGGCGAAAAAAAATTCAAAGAATTGGTCCGGCAGAAGCTTCAACTGTCTGCTGGGATTGGAAACCTGGTGAAATATTTCTTTGAGCAGCTCTTCACACTGCTACTGTGCCCTCGCCTCCTCCGGGTTAAAATTACCTTTCTTATGTTTTTTTTCCTTTCCTTTTCTTTCTTTCTTTCTTTCTTTTTTTAGGGGGGGGGGGGTCGAAGTGCATTTTGCGAGGAAAGGCTGTTGCTTATATTCTGTCATACGTTTTGACAACAATAATATGAATAATAAGAATAAGAATAAGAATAAGGTTAATGACTATGATGATGATGATGATAATAATAATAATGATAAAATGATAATGTTAATGATAATAATGATAATAACAATAATAATAGTAGTAGTAATAGTAGTAGTAGTAGTAGTAGTAGTAGTAATAGTAATAATAGTAGTAGTAGTAGTAATAATAATAATAATAATAATAATAATAATAATAATAATAATAATAATAATAAATAATAATAATAATAATAATAATAATAATAATAATAATAATAATAATAATAATAATAATAATAATAATAATAATAATAATAATAATAATAATAATAATAATAATGATGATGATTATGATCATGATGGTGATGATGATGATGATAACAATAATAATGATGATGTTAATAACAACAATAATAATAATGTTCATAGTAATAATATTAATAATGATATTGATAATAATAATAATATTAATAATAATAATATTAATGATAATAAATAATAATAATAATAATAATAATTAATAATAATAATATAATATAATAATAATAATAATAATAATAATAATAATAATAATAATAATAATAATAATAATAATAATAATAATAACAATATAATAATAATAATAATAATAATAATAATAATAATAATAATAGTAGTAGTAGTAGCAGTAGTAGTAGTAGTGGTAGCAGTAATATTAATAATCATCATAATAAAACTGATAATGATAATAACAATAAGGATAACACTAAGAAAATAGAAGAGGTACAAAAACGAAAACGAAAAGAAGAAAACAATACTACAACAACAAAACAGCAACTACAATAATAATAATAATAAAAAATAGATTACCATGCAAATACCAATGACACAGAAGCTACACAGGAAAAAAAATCACTAAAATATTTCCATGGGTTCAGGCAGCCTTTTTTTTTACCCAAAAGTATGCGATTACACTCTACCCTCAGATACTAGTAAAGAAAATAAGGCACATCGCGGTTATTAGTATTAAGGATGATGGTTATAGCCAAGGGGAAATGCCTAGGGTATAAACGATAATCAGAAGATCCTATAGTACTGCCGAGCTACAGGATGGACTGAAGAGGGGAAGGGTAGGAGGGGGGAGGGTTATGAGGGGGTGGAGTAGGGGTTAGGAGGGGGCAGGGCTTTAGAGGAGAGTGAGGAAGGGGTTAGAAAGGGGTAGGGGATGGGGTAAGGATCGGGGACGGGTAGGAGTTAGGGAAGGGAGGGGTTAGGGTCAGGAAGGGGAGGAGCATGGGTTAGGGGGGCTGAGGTATTTAGTGTCATCCCTCAAAGAAAACGGTAGGACATAACCTAGCCCTGCTACAATAACAAAGGATTAAGGAAGGAGGTCTTCGTTGAAGTTAGCGGCTCCACGACGGGGTTTCGGCTCCTAACTTGTTCGCCCAAACGTACATTCTTCGTTAAAACACATTTATGGATAAAGACAGCGCTGCGGTCCATGACTATCCGCCCAAGTATAAACAAGGTATATGTTTCATTTATAGCATGTATTCTTAATTTTCCCATTTTGTTATTAAACCCCTTTCCTATTTTATTCTTATTCGTAATTTTATTATAACAATCCCCAGCGCTATGTCGATTATTGTTATTATTTAGTTACTTCCTCTGCTGGACCCACACAAACAAAATGGAAGCTTGAATGTGATGATGATTTTATAATCCTAGTACAACATTAATTTGAAATCATTCATGTTTCGCTGTCTGTAAGACCAATGACCCTCAGTATCCAGTTCAAGAGCTTCCATGAGATTTAAATGATACCATAACAGCAGTTCCGTTTGACAATGCTCATTCGGATGCCACCTACACCCCTTCCCTTTGGAAAATACGTCCCTACATAACAATCGCCCTTATGGTTCTCCTAGCACTGTGATCGCCAGTTGGTTTCATCTGACATACGCGTTGGGCCCTGGCGCCCTCGCCCGCTCCCCTCCCCGCCACCACAAGCAAGGCCCTGCAGGATCAGGTTACAGGTAACGCAGGGCGACAGGTGGTTGGATCATGCTAAGAACCTGTGACCGCCTTGACTCCACAACACGACGCGCAAATATGCCTCTCCTTATACATACAGCAGTGTCAGTAAGCCCTGAGAACGACCCGTAAAAATTGTTAGACTCCTTCTGTCTCTTTGTCTCCTGCCGTAACGGAGCATTTGGATAATTAGCAGAAAGATCTTTTATTTGTCTACGAATCCTCAAATATATCCTAACGTGAGCCCGATCCCTTGCAGTAAATATAAACCCGACCAGCTGTGCCCAGAGTCCCAGAACGGCTTTGAGAGGGAAAGTAAAAAAGTTCATAGATAGGTCTACAGGAAGTTTATCTTAAGTATTTCAACAGGTCCACGCAGGCATGTAATCCCAAATTCTCGCGCAGAAGTCGTGCCGATGCCACAGCCGCTGCACAGAGGAACAGGAGTCTTCCTTCCACCGACGTCACCGGTCGCAGAAACATTGACGTCCGTGAATCTCTTTACCGAACGCTCAGTTCCTAATCTATAACCTCCCGATACCAGTTTGTTTCATCAGTGTTTCAAAAATTTCGTTAGAAAAGATACACTAAAGTGCAGTGAGCGAGCGGAGAGTTAAACAACGGAACAAAATGGAAAGAGGCGGTGGCAAGGTAAAACGCTCGTGGTCGGAGGCACACACCTGTTGTTTGAGACCAGCAGCCGGAAAATCACGGATAATACTTACAAAAAGGGTCGACTCGCGGCCCTTCACCGACGGGGAGAGAGGAGGAGGGGCACTATTGGTGCTGTACTGCTCTCTCTCTCTC
>NC_051395.1:40612864-40614681 GCF_015228065.2 Penaeus monodon | reverse complement strand
CTCTCTCTCTCTCTCTTCTCTCTCTCTCTCTCCTCTCTCGCTCTTCTCTCTCTCTCTCTCTCTCTCTCTCCTCTCTCTCTCCTCTCTTCTCTCTCTCTGCTCTCCTCTTCTCTCCTCTCTCTCTCGCTCCTCTCGCTCTCTCCTCGCTCCTCTCTCTCGCTTGGTGTTTGTGTTGTGGTGTGTGTGTGTTTTCCTTCTCTGTATGTATGAGAACGTGTATGGAGAAGAACGAGAGGATTACTAGTGTTGCGCAGCTGAAAGTGTACGAGAAGGGTGGAAGGTTGCGGTGCTCGAGGAGAGGGCGACCAGTGTAAGTGTTGTGTGTTGGAAAGTTACAAGTGATTTTCTGCAGTAAGCGCGGGGTGAGTTTGGGGGATGCAGGAGTGGAACTGTTGTTTGGCAGACAGAGAAGCGAGGAAATTAAAGCCCTGTTGCACACATGGAAGGACAGTTGTACCCAGCGCAGCATCACAGCTCGTGATGGCAGAAAGAGAATTTGGGATGGCCGTCATGTCAACCGAGGAAGACACACTGTCCAGCGCCATTGTTGTTGCATGGGATACTGTATTTTTGCGTAATAAAACATGTGCATCCACATTACATTTATCCTGGCACAATGACACCCCTGGGAAAAAATGGAAAGGGAGTTGGCGTGCGAGTAAGTTGATATTGCAGCCAATGGCGTATCGGCGCGGAGGGCTTGGGTCTTCAGCTGCTCTGCACTAGATGAAGGGGAAGCGGATGTTGACCCACAGAAAGCTCTGGCGCGGAGAAGGGAAAGAACTGAAAGGAAAACCGTCAAGTGAGTGTATCTTGTTGCGGGCGTCCTGGAGAGATAGTGTGACTGGCTACTGAGGGGGCGGGTAAATGGCAGGGCGTACTTTCATGTGAGATGGAGTTACACAAGCCATATACGTATAACTTATAACTTGAGTGAACTCCAGAAGAGGAAATATATTTTGATCGGCTTTGACATGAATAACGAGGGTATTTGAAGGAAAAGGACAGAAGGAAAGAACCGTTGTCCATGTCGGTTTTAGAAAGGCGTTCACGCAACTGTTTGAGTTTTAAGTTCAGTTGTATCTGTATGAGACAGTATAGCGAGAGAGAAATGCGAAAGAGATAAGAAAAAAGAGAGTGAGAGAGAGAGAGAGAGAGAGAGAGAGAGAGAGAGAGAGAGAGAGAGAGAGAGAGAGGAGGAGGAGGAGGAGAGAGAGAGGGTGAGTATAGAAGAGAGAGAGGGGAGAGAGAGAGAAAGAGAGGAAAGAGAGAGAAAGAGAGAGGAGAGAGACAAACAGGAAGACAGGACAGACAGACAGCAGCAGACAGACAGACAGACAGACAGACAGACAGACAGAAGAAGACAGACCCGACAGAGACAGAGACAGAGACAGAGAGAGGTGAGAACAAAAGATAGTCAAAGAGATGAAAGAGAAAGCGAGAGCAGGCGAGAGCAAGAGAAAGAGAGAGAGAAGAATGGAATGCACAGCGAAGGGGTGGTAATAGTTGCCTCACGACGTCGCGGGGAGAAAAAAGGGCTGGAGAATCGTACCAAAATCCATGCTGGGGATGCCAAAAAGCGTGCTTTTCCAAAATGATTTTTTAAAGCTGACGAAGGTCTCTCATGTATACTGATTAAAAAAGGAGATGGGAGGAAAGGGCAAAGTAGGAAATTCCGAAAATTTAATAAATTTTTTTTTTGGATCTTTTTTTTTAATCTACGGGTTTTCGTTTTAGCAAAACGGGATTTTTTTGGGACATTTTAGTGTAATATTTAAATCAAATGGATAAAAAAAAGAGAAGCCAGCAAAGTTTAA
>NC_051395.1:40539801-40544801 GCF_015228065.2 Penaeus monodon | reverse complement strand
AAGCGGAGAGAGAGAGAGAGAGAGAGAGAGACGAAGAGAAGGAGAGAGAGAGAGAGAGAGAGAGGAAAGAGAGAGCGAGAGAGAGAGCGAGAGAGAGAGGAGAGACGAACCTAACGATGATGAGACGAGAGATACGAGGAAGAAGAGGAGAGAGAAGATCGGATAGGAGAGAGGAGAGGAGAGAGAGAGAGAGAGATGAGAGATAAAGAAAGAGAGAGATACAAAGAGAGAGAGAAACACGAAGGGAGAAAGATAGAGCGTAGAGAAGAGAAGAGGAGAGAAGAGCGGAGAGGAGAGGAGAGAGAGAGAGAGAGAGACGAGAGAGAGAGAGTAGAGAGAGAAGATGAGAGAGAGAAAGATGGAGAGGGAGAGAGGCCCGTTAGGTCATCACTGGATAGAAAAATATCCCTGTTAGGCAAGAAAAGAAAGTTTCATTGATCCTAGAAATCAAGTAAAAACATTGAACACTTGAGGCGATGATATAATATTAGAGACTCTCCGGATATTCTTAACTTCATCGAGAAAACGAATATCATAATGACACATATCGTGGAAGCAGGGAAAGGAAGAAAATGCAAATGACTTCATCAAACTCTTCACAATGCTTTCTAAACAAATGTTTGCGTCTTTGCAATCTGTGCGCTATGAACTTTTCATTTTCCAGCACAAATTCATCTTTTGTTTTAAGGAGTGTGCAAATGATGCGGCTGAAGAAAGCTTTAGTAGAAATGCCTAGTAACAAAAATCAGTGGTGAAAGCATTAAAACGGAAACGTAGATACAGACTGGGGAAACATTTTTTCAGAAGTTGAGGAAAAGAAGACTACATGTTAACGAAAAATACTTTAATATTTTTTTCGGGTGCTCGCCGGGGTTATCATGCAATATACTGTTGTTTGCAAAGCCTCGATGTTCTAGAAGATGCGTACGCTTGACTGACCTTTCCTACATCCCCCACGAGAGGATCCATGACGCTGGAGTAACGAGGGTTTAAGAGATTGCCCTAGGAGCACAGTCCATTCTTTAGTTCAGCCCATTTTCCCCAGCCGCCCAGGACATCTTCCCCGTGACATCAGGACCTTCATTCCAGCAGCAATGCTTGACTCCACGCAGTCATGCCGCGAGCGGTTGGATTCCGGCCGGCATAAAATTCCTTCCTCGCAAGCGGCCGGCGGATCCAGCCGCCTCAGGCGAGAAAGATCCTGTCCGCTGCTACTCTGTGGCGAAAGGGCGTCGGGGATAAGGGGGGGGATGAAACAAGTGCAAGAGGAATGGGGAAGGAAATGCTCTCGAGGTTATATTCTATTGAACATTTCCCTTACGGGGGTTGGAGGAGCCCATCGCAAAAATTACCCCATAACGCACTCCCGTCTGGATATGGCTGGCGACGCTGCCGTTTTTGTTCTCGCTGTCCACTTCGCCGCGGGCTGGCAGCAAGGACGGAGGGAGGCGTGAGGGGGAGGGAATGGGGGTGCAGAAAACCGAGAGGGCAAAAAGGGGAAAAAGGAAACAATTAAAAATAGGGAAATGGCAAGATAGGGATTGATCTTGTTCAACCCCACAGAAGAAAAGCATAGGTGAATTGCTCCGTGCATTAGACGGGACACACGACAAGATGAAAGTCGGAAAGCACACAGCAAAGAATGAGGATCTCGAGTGAAATTCCAAGAAGAACAAAAGAAGGAGAAGAAGATGAAAGACAGAAACTCCCCACTCTTCACACTCCGCATGTGTAGGAAGAGGGGACTGAACATCTTGTCCCTCGTCACATTTGTCTTCCTCCTCCTCCTCCTCCTCCTTCCGCTTTTCCCTCTCTTCTTTGCAAATGTGGATCGAAAACGTAAGAAAGCAAAAAATCCTCGTAGAAATAGATTATCTGAGGCCGAGAGGAAAGAAGGGCCGTACCGCAAAACGCCTCTCTTTGGTGGCCACGTCTGAGACACGGCCGTATCTTGGGGCTGCCGGCGCACGCGGAGGTTGTCGGAGAACGACGGCGGGGTCCGTGCGGCTCGCCGTTTAACTAAGCAAATATCTGTTGTGTATTACTTTACTATTGCACTTGCTTTCCTGCAAGGCGCCGAGAATGAGAAACACAGATATATCCACTCCCGGTATAAAAAGGTCTTTCTGGAAAAATTTAACTAGATGCAAACGGACCTATATACAAGTGAATATTGTCTATTTTCGAATACAGGACAGAACATGAAATTTAGATTAACGGAATACATTAATGTGTAACTTACAAGGTTGGACAGAATTAAAGGAATGGCACACATAATTACATAACATACACACACACACACACACACCAAACACACACACACACACACACACACACACACACACACACACACACACACACACACACACACACACACACACACACACACACACACACACACATACACCTTCACACACACGCGCGCGCACGCATCCATTATGTATATATGTATGCATGACAGAACTACTGGAATGACACGCACAGACACGCCAACACACACACGCACACATTCACTGTTTTGGTACAGGCAGTTCATGAATTAAATTTTGACAACTCGCGTTTCACTTCGCAGTAGGAAGCCAAAACAAGGCGAGACAAAACGCATTCACATCAACACTTCAAGAAATGAACCTGGAATTGGAAATGTCACTCAAAGGTATACCATTTTGGACACATATACATTTTTTTTTTTTTTCAACTAAAAACACCGTTACTTACTGATGCATCTTATTCAAAAGCAAAAACAATTTCAAGAAGACACAAAACCAATCAAATATCATAGAGTCGCATTTATTTGTACCTCATTGTCTTTAATTGATGCTATTATGATAATCATTAGCATACTCATCATTTTGAACAAAAAATACGATTGTTATTTTATTATCATGATTATTATTAATTTTTTTTTTTAAAAAAATTATCATCATCCTCATCATCATCATCATCATCATCAATCATCATCATCACATCATCATATCATCATCATCATTCTCATCATCATCATCATTTCCATTATTGTGTTATTATTATTATTATTGTGTTTGTTGTTATTATTATTATTCATTATTATTATATTATTATTATTATTATTATTATATTAGATATTATTATATTATTATTTTTAATTAACATTATTATTATTATTATCATAAATTACTATTATTATTATATCCTTTGTAATTATTGTAGTCTTTGTTGTGTTATTTTATTATTATTTTATTATTAGTATATTATTCTTATTATTATTATATTATTGTTATTATTCTATTATTATATTATTATTATTATCATCATCTCCTTCATTTTGTTTATTATTAATTATTATTATTATTATATTATTATTTATATTAGTATCTATTATTATATTATATTGTTATATTACTATTATTTATCTATCATTATCATTTATTATTATTATTGTTATACTATTACTATTATTTATTATTTACTATTAATATTATATGAATTATTCTTATTAATTATTATTATTATTATTCTTAGATTATATATCAGTATATTATCATTATTATTACTATATTATCATTGTTATCACCCTCATTATCATTATTGTTATCTATCATCATTATTGTTATTACCATCATCCCATGTATCATAATTATCGTCATTTTCATTATCATTGTGCCGTGTGTGTGTCTATGTTTGTATGTGTGTGTCAGTGTCTGTAATGAAGATATGCGTGGTGTGTGTCTTGAGGTCTTATGTTGTGTGGAAGCTACTAACTTTGTAACTTCCAATTCAACTTATAGCAACAATATACCTTGCGATGATGGTGCAAAAATGAAACCTCAAACATTCCTCGAAGTTTCTCGTGCACAGTTTCTGAGCGCTCGGGAAACGTGAAGACAAAAAATGACAAGTAATGAAAGAGGCTTTCGATATAAGAAAATAAAAATGAATTAAATAGCTAAAGACAGAAAACAAGATAAACTACAAAAGCATATGGTACGTTATCCGCATGATGCCATAGTCATTTGTAGTCTGGTTACAGTTTTCGTATGCCAGACAGGCAAGAATTAGCGTAATGTGTATCTGATCCTGTCTCTATTCTCATAACTTTATCTTCCGTCCTGCTAACTCCTCCTTTTACTTTCCCTTTCCTTATTCTCTATATTCGTGTCTCTTTCTGTCTTCTTCCCTTTCCCATTTTTGTCTCTGTCTCTTCTTCGTGTCCCAGCTTCTCGTTCTCTCTCTTCATTTTCTCTTTGATTCGAATGCACCCGTTAAGAACTGCGTTGTTGCGTGCCGTCTACCAAAGCTGGCCCTCTTGTTCATTCTAGTTTAGTGTGAATCTCCTTGCATATCAGTTACTAACAACAAGAGATTCCTGGGGCGAGAGAACCTGGGGATGCAGTTCGAATTCTCCGTGTATCTCATTCGTTAATACATCAGTAATTCTCCTCTGTTTATGCACTGATATATCTGTTATACAGACGAAAATTGGCACGTTAAAGGCTTTTCAAAATTCGAGATCCCCTCACTTCTCGTGGAAAAACTTCTTCTCTCGCTCTTACGGTTTTATGCAAAATGAGGCACACGTAACGATTGTGCTTTCTAGCACCCTTAGCGTTCATGTCCCTGCTTTCTGAACTGCAGAAAAGTTAGTTGAGTGTGCGGTTCAATTGCCTCTCCGAAGTTTTCCCTCCCCTGTGTTTTCTGCCCTTTCTTCCTTGTGTATTTATTTTATTTATTCCCTTGTATCTATTATTATTTTATTTTTGGCATACGCCTTTTCTGCCTTTATCAACAGTTTCTTCCCTTCAGCTTTTCAATATTTGTCCTCCTAATACTTTCTTTTTTTTTTTCTATTTTGTTCTTTTTGGTCCTCCTTCTGCTCTGTCTCCAGGCCTGCTACTGCTGTTTGCGGATTTCGCCTCCTACTCCTCCTCCTCCTCTCCTCCTCCTACTCCTACTCCTCCTCATCCTCACTACCCTCTCCTCCTCCTCCTTCCTCCCTCCTCATCCTCCTCTCTCTTCCTACC
>NC_051395.1:40529414-40531914 GCF_015228065.2 Penaeus monodon | reverse complement strand
TCTTACTCACCTCGTGAGTGTTGCAATGCTCCATTTTCTCTACAAACAAAAAATGTTTTCCATTTCAGTGGCAGTAGCGCCGTACTTCTCAGAAAATACGGATTCTTTTTGGCTACCAATGACTTTTCTCTTTCCGGAAATAGAATTGATAATGCAACGTAATATAAGAAGAGTGGCAATAACTTACGGTAACAAGGACTTCCATTAGTCGCCCAACAGTGGCTTGGTCGTCCTCTAGCGAACTTCTTTTCTCCCTTTATCAGTTTGCATATTAATGGTTGCTCATACACCTTGGAGCTCGCCGTGCGTGAAAAGGACCACTTGAAGGAACGTTCACTTTGCCGACTTGAGAAATGCTCCTTCAGGCCTCATAACGAGCCATAATCAGCAACTTACAAATCGCCAGTAACAAAGGAAGGATGTCGTTAGCTTTTTGCCCCTTTTTCGCCGCCCTAGATTATCGCCGCGGAAGCATGAGCGCAGAAGGAGCGATATAAAACAGAATTTTCCTCTCGTAGAGGTGCCACGTTAGACAAATTTATTAAATCGGCGAGAATGAATCCCACTTAAGTTCTATTATCCCCGCATTTGCCCCAAACATAACAAATTGCAGGAGATGACAAAGGGCATTTATTCAGGGCCGGAAGATAAAGGTGCGGGTCGCGGAAGCCATTGCGCCCTTCGCATGGGGCCCTTGGGAGGCAGGAGGGAGGGAGATCAAAGGGGTGATAGAGAATGATACGAGAATGATTGAAGGAAGGATAGGGGGGAAAAGCAGGAGCCAGCCATTATAAATTACAATAGGCGACCCCTAAATCATGTTCAGGGGAAAGGCCCCTTTTTAATGTGTTTTTTTGAAAGGCTGTATACCTGCATTTGTATGCATTAGTCATATTCCTAAAGGACTTCAATAATAATGAAATATGATTATATTTTTGATAATTGTGAATAGTAAGGAGGGTTAATAGTATCACTAATAAAAGTATATAGTAATAACAACAAAAACGAAAACGAAGACTACCTTTGCAATAAAGCCAACAACAACAGAGCAAACAAAGGCATGAAACTCTGCAACAGTATTGACAACATCTTTGTAACTAAAATAAATCCGGAGTTATGATCGGCCGAAGCTTTCCGTGAAGGAGGATTTCGAAGGATCTCCACTGCAGGATGCGGAGGTCGTGGAGGAGGGATCATCGTTGGATCCTGCTTCCCGACAGACATAACCTCCTCCTCCTCCTCCTTCTCCTCTTTCTCCTCCTCCTCCTCCTCCTCCTCCTCCTCCTCCTTCTTCTCCTCCTCCTCCTCCTCCTCCTCCTCCTCCTCCTCCTCCTCCTCCTCCTCCTCCTCCTCCTCCTCCTCCTCCTCCTCCTCCTGCTCCCCCCTCCGTCCTCCTCCTCCTGCTTTTCCTCCTCCTCCTCCTCCTCCTCCTCCTCCTCCTCCTCCTCCTCCTCCTCCTCCTCCTTCTGCTCCTCCTCCAGTATAGTATATGTATATATACACACATACATATACATATATGTACTTATACATACATACATACATAAATACATACATACATACATACATACATACATACATACATACATACATACATACATACATACATACATACATACATACATACATACATACACACATAAATAAATAAATAAATAAATATGTATATATGTGTGCATACACACACACAGACACACACACACACACACACACACACACACACACACACACACATATATATATATATAATTATATATTATATATATTTTATAATATATATTTTAATATAATAAAATTTTATATATATATTATATATTATATTTTATATATATATATATGTGTGTGTGTGTGTGTGGGGTGTGTGTTTTGTGTGTGTGTGGTCTGTTGTGTGGTATGCACACATATATACATATTTATTTATTTATTTATTTATGTGGTATGTAATGTATGTATGTATGTATGTATGTATTTATGTATGTATGTATGTATTTTAATGTATGTATGTATGTATGTATGTATGTTTTGTATGTATTTATGTATGTATGTATGTATAAGTACATATATGTATATGTATGTGGTATATACATATACTATACTGGAGGGGAGCAGAAGGAGGAAGAGGAGGAGGAGGAGGAGGGGGGAGGAAAGAACAGGAGGAGGAGGAGGAGGGAGGAGGAGGAAGAGGAGGAGGAGGAGGAGGAGGAAGGGGAGGAGGAGGGAGGAAGGAGGAGGAGGAGAGGAGGAGGAGGAAGGAGGAGGGGGAGGAGGAGGGAGGAGGATAAGGAGGAGGAGGAGGAGATGAGGGAGGAGAGGATAAAGAGGAGAAGGAGGAGGAGAAGGAGGTTATTCTTCGGAAGCGGATCCAACGATTGATCCCTCCACACCTCCGCATCCTGCAGGAATCCTTCCGAAACCCTCCTTCACGGAAGCTTCGGCGATCATAACCCCGGATTATTTATTTTAAAAAGATGTTGTCAATACTGTTCAGAGTTTCATGCCT
>NC_051395.1:40521914-40524414 GCF_015228065.2 Penaeus monodon | reverse complement strand
TGTCTACCGGTAGATGATCCAGATCTTTTTCTCTCTTTCTGTACTGTCATCTTTTGTATCTAATTTGTCTATCCCTGTGGCCTCGCCAAATTTTATATTTGTATTGGTAAAATGCATACTAACTACACATTATTAGGTCATACATTGATCCTAACATTTTCTGCAATGGGATGTTAACCCTTAAACTGTGGATGTGAAGATTTAAGATTGTTTTATCGCACATTACGAACTTGGTATTACATACCTAAATTTTCCTTAACTGCATAACTTTTACGATAAACTCAACGCAATTTATGATGGTGTGTCATTCCTCAGCCCTCTGTTGGTTTGGGCCCAGCTCACGCCACGACCGGCGGAAGCTATCTGTTTCGCCCAAAGTGACGATCATAAAACAATTATTGTTTTTGGGGGCCAGATGAAAATCTCACTAAGAAGCTGCCACGCGAAATATATTGTAAACAAGTTGGTTGGGAAACTGACTTCAAATCTAATATTCATAAGAGCACAAAGCTTGATTCCTGAAACTGTAAATATTCCAAAGATTACACACCGCCTTTTGCATTTCAAGGTGTTTAGAGGAATCGGTATTTGCACATACACAGATGTATATGCATATGTATATGCACACTCATATTATGAGTGCATATATACGTATACACATATATTGATACATACACGCATGCATACATATATACATATATACGTACATATATATGTGCATATATATATAAAATATATATATATATAATATATATATATATATATATATATATATATATATATTATATATATATATATATATATATATATGTATGTATAATATATATATATATATATATATATATATATATATATTTAAAATATATATATATATATATATATATATATAATATTTTGGCGTTGAAAGGAAGCTCCCTTTACAGTCAGATAAGAGATAAATGAGATGGGATACCATGCAAGCGGCAACTAAGGTGGCAAGACTAACCCCTAACCATTACAAGGAAAGACTGGGTTGGGCAAAGGCTCGCAAGGGTTGGACAGAGGAGGATTGGAAAAAGGTAAAGCTCACTGAAATCTTCCTTTTGACTACGTTTTCTAGATTCAAATATAATTTAGTAAAACTCATATGCATATGTGGATAAAATATATGTTAGTTACAAAATATTATATGTAATATGATGTTCATGTTGAGGGTCGAGAGGGTTTATCTGAATATTACAGTCATCTAGTAAATTTTATTATTCTTATTGCAGGTTTGTTTTTCCGATGTTTCTCTGATGGATTGACATTTTTTTTTAGAAGAACCGGCTTGGAGAAGAACCACCCCGACTGCCAGAGTCACACACACACACACACACATACTTATGTATGTATGTATTTATGTATGTATATGTATGTATATGTATGTACATGTATGTATATGTATATATATATATATATGTGTGTGTGTGTGTGTATGTATGTATGTATGTATGTATGTATGTGTGTGTGTGTGTATGTGTGTGTGTGTGTGTGTGCGTGTGTGTGTGTGTGTACGTGTTTAGGTCCCAGAGATTAAGGTATCAATGCTGCAATCCGCATCGTTTGATGAAGGTTCCTCCAGAATTGCAGGGTTTACCGGAGTGCCGGATTCTGTGGCACTAACCATAGCCTGGTAGTGGCTACCCTAAAGGTTTACTTCAGAACTCCTTGTCCCTCCAGTGGCCACTCTTGGGTGTTTCACCTGGACAGACTGAGGGAGGAGGAGTGTGCCCGTGGGTTCGCCACGGCAGTCTCTGATCGATTCACAGAACTTGAAAACCTGATGGACCCAGTTGCTCTGTGGGAGTCCTTCAAGCGTAAAGCACACAAAGCAGCGCATGAGTCCATTGGCGTACGCAAAATTTCATCTCCGAGACATTGGAGGCCACTGAAGCCTGTCGCATGGCTCGGCATAATAGACCATACCCTAGCACTTCGAGTAATTGTGGAATGCCGTCGTGAGTTCGGTCGTGGGTTGCTTACAGCCTACATCGACCTCAAATAGGTGTTTGACTCGGTGCATTGAGAATCGCTATGGGAAATTTTGAGACAATTCTGACACGGCTTATTGGCCTAATAGCAAGCCTATTACTGGTATTGAAAGTGCTGTAAAGTGCGGTGGGGGCTAGTCGAACTTCTTCCCTGCTAATTCAGGGGTGAGACAAAGCTGTGGCCTTGCACCAATACCATTCAAAACCTGCATGGGCTGAATAATGGGCGGAGCTACTAGCCAAAGTCAGTGTGGACCACACTGGGCAATATCAAGGTCTCAGATCTTAACTTTGCCGATGATGTTGCCATCCTATCTGAGTCTCTGGAGGCACTGGTGGCGTCCCTTGATGCATTTAGCAATGAGACAGAGCCCTTGGGCCTGAGAGCCTCTTGGACCAAGACCAAGATTCAGGACTTTGGGGTCTGTTGCGGGAAACTGTTCAGTCGATCCATGCTTGCAGTGGGACATTGAATTTCACCAGAAAGG
>NC_051395.1:40502344-40521814 GCF_015228065.2 Penaeus monodon | reverse complement strand
GGGGGGGGGGGGGGGGGGGGGGGGGGGGAAAGGGAGGAAGTAAGAGAAAATGGGGGGGGTATGGGATGTGATTTTGGAAAAAGTTTTAAAAAGAAATTTTACGAGTAAAATTTTACTTAAAAAACGTGGCTTTCAGAATGGGGACAAGGGTTTCCTTTGGGCTAGTTTGGGCGGGAAAAATCAAGATTGCTAAAAAAATTTTATTTTTTGCAAGTACAAAAAGGGTAAAAAATTTATTATTAGGTTTATAATTTTACCTTTTAAAAGCCGTATAAAACAAACCCACTATTCCTAGTTGTAAGAGTATACATTACTTAAAACTTGAAAAAAAAACCTTTAACAAAATTTTGACAGGGTATCGGTCTATCTTTTCTGGTCTGTTTATTACAATCAATCTTTTAACCCTATCTATTAATCTAAAAAACCCCAACACACACACACACACACACCCCACACACACACAACAACAAACACCACAACCCACACACACACCCACACACACACACACCCCCACACACCCCACACACACAATATGTAATTGGGTCAGATTTTTAAAATTTAAAGGGAGTGAAGGAAGGGCCCATCGGGTATGAGCAAAACTGGCGGAGGGCCCAAGGAAGACACTCTGCTCGGAGGAAAGGGTTTTTTTTTACTGATTTATAGCTCAAGCAAAACGGGAAGTTGACCTTTGTTTTGTTTGTGTGTGGGTTTTTTTGTGTGGGTGTGTGTGTGTGTGTGTGTGTTTGTGTGTGTGTGTGGTGTGTGGGGATTTAATATATATATTATATATATAAAATATTTTATATATATACAAAAATACCCACACACACACACACACAACACACAACCACACAAAACACACACCCCACACACACACCCCAACACAACACCACAAAAGGGTTTAAAAACCCCCGTTGCTTGAGCAATATAAATCAGTAAAAAAAACGGCTTACCTCCGAGCAGAGGGTTTTTCCTTGCCATCCCCCAGTATGCCATCCCAGAGGGGAAATTTCCCTTCACCAGTGATTTAAAAAAACTCTGAGCAAACATATGGGGGTTGTGGTGGTGTGGTGTGTGTGTGTGTGTGTGTGGTGGTGTGTGTGTTTTTTGTGTGTGTGGGGTGTGTGTGTGTGTGTGGTTTTTGTGTGTGTAGATTAATAGATAGATAGATAGTTGTTTGTATAAAAAAAGGGACAGAAGAAAGATAGAAGTTTTCCCCAATGTGTAAAATAGAAAGGTTTATTTCAAATTTTGAAGTAATGTATACTCTTAAAAACTAGGAATAGTGCTTTGATTCATACGGCTTTTAAAGGATAAAAATTTAGTAATCATAATAATAATTTATTAAAGCTTATTGTACTTGCAAAAAATATTAATTTTAAAGAATTTGATTTTCGCCCAGTTTAGCCCAATAAAACCATTGTCTCTTTTCAAACGTCCACGTTTTCAATTTATTTATTTCACTCGTATATTTCTTTCGAAATCTTTCCAATATCACATCCCATATCCTCCTCCATTTTCTCTTACTTCCTCTTCCTCGTTATCAATGTCCTCTTTCTCCTTATCTCCTGCCACGCCATCTGTTCCTGCCATTGTTTATTTTCCATCACTTTAATATCGTCTTGGTTTTTCCCAAATTTCCCTTGTATCGTGGCCCTTGTTCTTTCGCACCCCCATTTTGCTTTCCTTTCTGATTCTGGGGACTGATCTGGAACTTTAAAAACCCTCTTTTTAAATTGATTGTCCAAATTTTTCTCTCTTGATCTCTCTCCATTCCACGTTTATGGGTTCCCTTTTAAAACCCCCTCCCCCTTTTCCCGGCCCCTTCCGCCCGCAGACCGCCCCAAAGGGCCCCTTGGGCCAAAATAGACGTTTTGCCTCTTTTTCCCCTTTGCCTTTTAAAGACAGAGGGGAAACGTATCAAATCCAATTGGCCTCAAAGGGGCTAAGTACAAAACTGTTTGGCTGATTCCCCAATTCCGTTTTGGGAGTCTCATAGCCCTCGAGGAGTTTTCGCCCTCCTTCTTTGCCCGGGGTTTCACAAGCCGCGGGGCCTTCCAAAATAGCGAGGGCTCTCCGGTTAAAAATTTGTGCACTTTAAAAATTTTATTTCTTGTGTACGATTTGTGTGTGGTTCATGAGTAAATATAATATATATTATATATAAAATAATATAATATATATAAATAAAATATATATAATATATAATCGGTGGTGGTTTTGTGGTGGTGTTTTTGGGGGTTTTTGTGTTTGTGGGGTTTTGTGTGTGTTTTTGTGTGTGTGTGTGTGTATGTGTGTGTGGGGTGTGGTGTGTGTTGTGTGTGTTTTGTTTTAGGGTGTGTGGTTTTTGGTGTGTGGGGTGGGTGTGGTGTTGGTGTGTTTTTTGTGTGTGTGGTTGTAGATATATTCTGGGCCCCCGGTTTGGATGGTTTCATTTATTTTTCAGCCATAAACACACGCCACAGCCAGAGCGCAGGAGACGTACTCTACCCCTTTTTTTAAAAAAAAAAAAAAAGGGGGCAGATTGCTCTTCCAAAAAATTCCCAATAGCTTTCCATTCGGTGCTTTTTTCCCCTCCTGTTCACTACAGAGGCTGCAACGGGCCTAAGTGATTGCCCAAGGTCAGTGGCTCTAACCTTCTTTTCCTTCTTGGGTATTTCTTCCTTAAGTATTCACAAAGGGTAAAAAAAGGGTTGAAATTTAAAACCCAATTTCACTTGAAGGGAGGGGAATTTTTAATTCAGTTTTTTTATAGCAGAAAAACTTCTTTTTCCGGAAAACCTTGTTTATTAAATCATCTAGTTATCGTTATTTACTTGTTTACTGCCTAATGCATCTGCAGACATGTTGCGTTTCCATAAGTAAATACCCTGAGAGTATGCGTACCGAAAGGGAAAAAAACAGAATAACAGTAAAGTTATTATAAATGCATTTTCACGTCTTATTATTTGCTTCAGTTCGCGATTTTGGGTTTTAATTTTTCCCCCCCCCCCCCAGTCGGGAATTTTTAAATCCTAAATCAGTTCCTTAAAATTTCTGTTTTTTTCCCCCATCTTTTTTATTTTCAAAACCTTCCCTGCATGTATGGAAAAACAAGCAAAGATTATTAACGTATTCACCACCAGTGTCCATTCTTTTGCTTTCGTTGTTGACTTTTGGCATTTTCTTTCTGACATGAGTCGCTTCACAAATACCGTCCGTTTTAAAGGTCTCTGTGTCTCCTGCGCAAATATTTTCGTAGCTTATTTTTTAAGACACGCTTGAAATTTTCCCCTGAATAAAAGGGCTCTCTTTTTTATTGAATACATTTTGGGAAACGCTTTAACAAACCCACACATCCAAAGATGCACAAAAAACACATACACCCCAAAAACAGGGCGTCCCACACAAAACACACACCCCCACACACACACACACACACACACACACACACACCCCCACACACACAACTACAACAACACGGACACAATATTTATATATATATAATTATATATTTTTTAATAATTTTATATATATTTTATAAAATATTTTATTAAATTATAATATGTTTTGTATATAATATAATATATAATATAATATAATAATATTATATAAACTTATTATATATAATAAATATTGCATATGTAGGATATATATTATGTGTATATATAGAGATACGTAGTTTAGGGGTAGATAGATAGATAAAAATTTAGATAGATAGAAAAGATTGAAATATGCATATATATATAATATATATTATATATATATATTATTTATAATATTATATATGTGTGTGTGTGTGTGTGGTGTTTTGTGTGGTGTTTTGTGTGTGTGTGGGTGTGTGTGTTTTGGTTTGGGGGGTGTATGTAATATGTATTCTAAATGTATTAATTATCCCTGTATATTATATATAATAAAAATTTTAATATATATATAATATATAAAATAAAATTTATATAAATATATAATATAAAATATTTTTAATTATTTTTATTTATTTTAAAATTTAATTTTTATATATATATATATTATATATATAATATAATTATATATATATATAAAATATATGTTTTGGATGTATTACATCCCCTTAATTATATATAAATATTTATATATATATATATAAAATATATATATTATAATATATATATATATATTATATATATATATGTAAAATAAATACATAAAAATAAATATATCATATATATATATATATATTTTAATATATATATATATATAATATATATATATATATATAGTATATTTGTATTATGTATGTATATATTGTATGATTTTATATAGATATAAAATTATTGTACATAAAAACCACCCCACACACAAACACACACATATATAAAATATATATAAATATATATATATATAGATATATATATAAATATATATATAAAAATATATAAATATATATATATAATTTTAATATAATATATAATATGGTGTTGTTTTGGTGTGTGGGTGTGGTGTGGTGTGTGGTGTGTGGGGTTGTGTTGTGTGGGTGTTGGTGGGTGTGGTTGTGTGTGTGTGGGGGTTATGTGTTTTGTGTGTGTGGGGGTGTTGTGTGTGTGTGTGTTTGGGGTGTGTGTTTTGTGTGGTGTGGTGTGTGGTGCATGCGGGGTGGGGTGGGGAGAGAGAGAGACTGCGTGAACGCGGGGAAAAACAAAAAAAACGTGTACAAAAAATTTGAAGGTAAAAAACGCTAAAATTTTGAAGAGAAATTAAATTTAAACTTTTCGAACGTAAAAGATTTTCCCCCCTTTAAAAAATTTTCTTTTGGGGTTTTTGGTTCGCTTGAAGAGGCACTTTTTTCCGACTTCAAAAAACTTTTCTGCCAAAACCCCACACACACATACACCCCAACACACACATGTGTGGTGTGTGTGTGGGTGTGTGTGGGTGGGGTGTATGCAATACATTTTTTGTGTGTTTTTTATATTCACCCCCAAAAACACAACACAAACACACACACACACACACACACCACACCCCACACAAAACCCCCACCCCACACAAAACCACATACATACTCACACGCACCTGCACCCCCAACAAATTTTTGGGGCCCCCGGCATGGGGGCGATTGGGTGTCCCATTTTGCACTGATTTTATGAAAACTTATATTTTGTATATATAAAATTATATATAAATATATTTTATATAATATTATTTTATATATATTTTATATATATATTTTGTATATATGTAATAAAAATATTTTTTTTTTCTCTTCTTCTTTTTTTTCTTTTTTTTTTTCTTTTTTTTTTTACGGTGGGGTTAATGTTGACCCGCCGTGGTACAGCATGATATTTAAATTTGCAGTTACATGCTGTGATGCTTTGGGGAGGGGAGTACGTGGTAGGGCCCCATTTCCTTTCCACGGGGGAGTCCCGGGTGGTCCCTTTTTAGCTAATCATTCTTTTTTTTTTTTTCTATTTATCCGGGCTTGAGCCCGGGAAATTTGGATTGGGCTGGTTGGCCCCCCCAGTGGTTTGGGGTGGGGCAATCGGGGTGAATTTCCCCTTGTTTAAAGGGGAAACAACGCGCCGGCCGGTGACAGTTTTGAGCCCGATGCTCAACCCAAATCGGCCACGGGGGCCTTATATTTAAATACATACATAATTTTTAATATATTATATATATTTTTTTTTTTATATTTTAATTTTATATATTTTTAAATTACATTATATCCCATATATATTTTATATATATTTTATATATTTTAATTAATATAAAATATATATTATAATATATATATACATATGTACATTAAAAAGTTATGTGTGTTGGTGTGTGTGTGGGTTGTGTGGTGTGTGTGGTGTGTCTGTGTGTGTGTGTGTGTGTGTGTGTGTGTGTGTGTGTGTTTTGGTGTGGGGTGTGTGTGGGGACATGTGGTGTGTGTGGGTGTGGGTAATATATTATATAATATATATATATATATTTTATTATATATTATACAATATATGATAATATGTATATATGTATTTTAAAATATAATATATATATATTATATAATATTATATTATATTAATATATGATTATAATATGTATATATGTATATTTATATATAAAATAAAAATTATATGGGTGGGGGGTTGTGGTGTGGGGGTGTGGGGGTGTGTGTGTGTGTGTGTGTGTGTGTGTGTGTGTGTTTTAAATCCGGGGTTATGAGTAAAACGGGCATCCGATAGTGGGGTTTTTGGATCTTGGGGGATGGAGCCCCCCTTTTTCCGCAGGTCCACGGGGGACCAGAGTGAAACACCAAGTCGGGAATCCAATCTAGGGATAAATAGAAATAAGGGTAGAGGGACATCCTTAAGGGCAACCCTTCTTAAAGACAGGGCTTAATAAAAAAAAAAAAACGTCGGGGGAAGGGCCCAAGGGGAAAAACCCCCCGGACTGATTTTTCCCCCTTTTTATTTATGCAGAATCTCGGGAAAAAAGGGGGCCTCAGTCCCATGTAGAAGGGGGTGTAAAAAATCTCAAGGGTTTTAAGGGGGGACTGTTTTCCAAAAAGGGTGCAGACTTAGGGGAGTTTTGGGGCGTCACATGCCCAATACCAAAGGGAAAAAATGTATGAGAAAGGGAAAAACAGGAAGGTAAGAAACAATGAAAAGGGAAAGGGAAAAGGGTTGGAAAAAAACAAAAGAAGATTTCTATTAATAGGCAAAAATTCTTGGGTTGGTGAACTGTGATGGAAAGAGAACAAAAGGGATCTTCAGCGATGAAAAAAAAGGAGATTAAAACAGCAGCCCAAACCCAAAGGGGAAGGAGGAGTAGCAATTTGTTAGACCCGAGAAAAACATCAAAGCGAGTGAGAAAAAATTTTTACTGGCCCCAGTGAAAATCTGTCTTTGGGAAGAGGCAGGGTGAAAACCCGTAGATTTGGGAATTATACAGAATTAAAAGGCAATTTAAAGTAAGATTGGGAAAAGTGGGCAGTGGAGAAAGGGAAAAGGGTGGGCCTTTTGGGGCTCGGTTTCCAAAAAATTTAGAGAAGGGGAGAAGCTTGTTGAGTTTTTCTGGAGAGGAAAAGCTATTTTGAGCATGAAAAAAAAGGGGAAAAATGGGACAAAAAAATTATTAGAATCCAAAATTTGACTATCGTGGCTCACAAAAAAAAGAAAAAAAAGGAAAGAAAGCCCTTTTTTTTTCCAGGAAGCAGAGCTGAGCTGATTTTAAGGTAGTGTCTTCAAAAAGGTTGGAAAGAAAAGCAAAAGATTAAAATGGGGCTTAGAAAATATGGAGAAAAGAAAGATCTGGGAATCTCCAAAATAAACTAAGTGAAAGGATCAAGGAGAATAAAAAAAGAGGAAAAATAGCACAGATTGAAACTGGAATACCTACAAGAAAAAAGTGTTGGAAAGTGGGAAAAAACTGAAATTTGGTTTAAAAAAAGTATATAGAAAAAAAAAGTATTTAAAAAACTAAATAATGAATGGGCCGGGGTTTAAGGGTTGTGAATATCGGAAAAACCTTGGAACAGACTGACGGGGGCCCGAAAATTTATTTGCGAACTGTATGTGAAGCAAGAGGCAGTAGTTTGAAAATTTTTGGATAATGAAACAAAACCATGCACAAAGAGGGGCTTTCCCCCAAGGCTGTACCCCTGCGCCTCAGTTATGCAGAGAGGGGTGGCCGAAGGGTTTTCTTACACCAAGGGGGAATATATTTTAATATATATTATAAAATATATTTTTATATATAATATATATAATATATATATAATATATTTTATATTAAAATAATATATATTTTTATTTTTATAAATATATTTTAATATTTTAAAATATTTTATAATATTATATATTTATAATGTGTGGGGTGTGGTGTGTGGTGGGGTGGGGTGTGGGTTTTTGTATGTGGGTATGTGTTGTATGTGTGTGTGGGGTGTGTGTGCCCCGGTGTGGGGTGTGTGGGGTGTGTGGGTGGGTGTTAATTGTAATTATACATATATGTATTATATACATATATATTTTATATATATATATATAAATTTTATAAAATTTTTATATATTTTATATAATATATGTGTGTTGTGTGGGGTGTGTGTTGTGTGTGTGTGTGGTGTGTGTGGTGTGTGTGTGTGGAAAAATTTTAAAGTATATATAATTTTAAATAAAATATATATATATATAATAAAAAGTTTTAAAATATATAATATATATTATAATATTATTTTTATATATACATATATATATATTTTATAAAATATAATATAATATTATATATATTATATAATTTCATACACACACGTGCATATACATATAAATATATGGGGATATATATATTTTATGCATATTTCAATTCATTAAAATATAAATATACTAATAATATATGTATTAAAAATATATATATTAATTTTTATATATTATATATATATAAAAAAATATATATTTTTATATATATATATAAACAAAATATTTTATATATAATATATATATATTATTTTATATATATTAAATATTATATATATATATATATATTATATTATATATATATATTTCTTATGGGTACACTTTTTAGATATACTAAAGGTAATTTTTTTTAGAAGGACTGCCAGTATTGCAGCTGTATTTTTCTGGCAATATATGTAATTGTATATATGTAATTGTATACATATGTAATTCAACTGTGTGTGTGTGTGTGTGTGTGTGTGTGTGTGTGTGTGTGTGTGTGGGGTGTTTTGTGGTGTGTGGGGTGGGTGTGTGTGTGTGTGTGTGTATGTGTGTGTGTGTGTGTGCGTACTCCATGCAACAGTTCATACATATTCTATACTGGAAAAGATACATCCAATCATCACAAACCCACCTTTTCATGGTACCGTGTTCTCAGCGACAAATTTCCCCTTTTTCCCCCACTCCTTCCCCAAAAAAATAATTTCTTTGTTCGACCCTTAAAAAAGTCGTTAAAAATAATTTAAAAAGGGATTTTTTTACCCAGGGCCGGGGAAAAAATCCATCACGCTTTTCCCCGAGTTTTTTCGTCCCCCCGGCCCCCCGTAAATTTCGTTCGCTGGGGTTTTTCCTTGCTGAATAAATTTCATTATCTGGGCAAAGTATATTCTAAGGAAAGATTTAAAAATCTCAAACTAATGAGACCGCGATTAAAATCAAGATAGAGTTGGGGTCTTTTTTCCCTTTTGTTATGAATCAGCCTCATCGCCCAACATAAATATTTGCAGTGATAAGATTTATTGTCATCTGTATGTTGAAAGCCATTCCGGCGTTTGTTTTGATAAACAGCATGGCTTGTTCTGCATTATTAAACTGACTCATTAACCTCATTATTTTTGTCCGTGGCGGATGTTTTCTTTCTCTCCCCCTTTTTTCGAAAAAAATCTATAGTTTTACACACACACACACACAAACAACATAAAAAAACCCCCACACATACACATACAAAAATTTGAAAATTATATTAAAAATTTTATATAATATATATATATATATAAATATATAATATATACAAATATACATAAACACAAAAAAACAAACACAGTAACGGTTTACACAAAAAATGAAAAAAGAAACAGGGCCCCAGTAGAAAATGAAACTAAAAACCCTTTTAAAAAAGGTTTAGTTTCATTTTTTTACTGTGGCTGTTTTTTCTTTATATATATAAATTTAAAAACCTAATCTTTATTTATTTATTTATTTATTTAATATTGTGTGTGGTGTGTGTTTTGTGTGTGTGTGTGTGGGGTGGGGTGGTGGGGTGTGTTTTGGGGTGGGGTGTGCGTATGGTTGAAAACTGGAATTTTAAGGGATTAATCAATCATTAAAATCTGAATATGGTTTTCATTTTCATTTCTATTTCCCACTCTGAGCATATTTGCATATTCGGTATAGCATCTACTAAGGGAAAAAATTCTAATCGGAATGCGGTTTGAAGTCCTGTAACGTCAGGATTTTTGACCCCGATAATAAAATTTAAAAGGGCTGTTGACAAAAATTTTTAAGATTTTGGGGGCAAGTTAGCGAAACCCTAGGGTTCCCAAAAGGAGGCCGGGCCCCGTGGTAGGATCCCCGGCCTGTGGGGGAGGACTGCCAAAGTTTTTTTTTCTTTTGGGTGTGGTCTCGGGGGGAAACTGCGCCCGGGCCCGCGTCCCCCACATCTACAGCCTTTGCCGTATTTTAAAATACAGATTGGGTTATATATAAAATATATATAAAATATTAAAATATGTAAATATATTAATATAATATATATTTTAAATTATATATATATATAGGATATAAAGAAAAATACAAAACAGTACATGTAATATACAGGAATAAAATAGTAAAATGTTTTTAAAAAATATATAATAATAAGATATATTTTAGATAAATAATATATATATAAAAATATAATATACCCCAAAACCCCAAAAAGTATATAACCGTCATATATTGATATATTATATATATGGATATATATATTAAAATTTATATATTTTAAAATTATATAATTTTAAGATATATTTTATATAATATTAATTGGGATATATAAAATAGATATATTATATATATATAGATATAAATATACAATATAGATAATAGAAAATATGAATATATAAATTTTAAAAATAATATAATTTTAAATATAAAATACACAAAAAATTTAAAAGTATATATACAGTCATATATTAATAATATAATTTTATATAATATATATAAAATATATTAATATATTTTTTAAAATAAATATATATACAAAATATATTATTAATTAATTTATATATATATTATATATTTTATAAAATAAAACAACAGGTATATATTTCCCGTCCAATTTTATTAAATTTTATATATAAAATTTTATAATAATATAATATATATATATACCCAAAAAATAATATTGTGTGGTGTGTGTGTGGGGTGTGTGTGTGTGTGTGTGTGTGTGTGTATGGTATGTCTTTTATCCTATAAAATATATATATAATTTTATATATTTTAAAATATATATATAATATAATATATATATATATAATATTTTATAAAATATATTGTTGTGTGGTGTTTTTGTGGGTGGTGTGTGGGTGTGGGTGTGTGTTTTATGTGTGTGGTTTTTGTGTGTGTATGTGTGGTGTATGTGATAGTGTGTGGGGTTGGGGAATAGGGAAAGATAGATAGTTTTACATAAAGAATGTAAATTATAGTAGAAAAAGTTTTAAAATACATATATAAAAATATATATATATTAAAATATTATATAAAAATATAAATAATGATTAGATATTTGATCGATATGAATAAATAGATAGATAGGGAGATACAGAAACAGATATACATATATAGATATAGATAAAGGCAGATAGCGAAAGAGATTTTGCTCACCAAAGAAATCGTCTTGTCTTGCCATACAAAAAGGGCCCAAAAGCAAAAAGGGAAAAAAGCAGACCCTTTTTTCCCTGAGGAAATTAAAGGTGATCTAATGCCCGGGAAAAAAAGGTTTTCGACCGAAAGACAAGGAACCCAGAAGAAAAAACGGGGGTTGGAGGTTTAAAAGGGTCATGAAAGAAATAAAAGGGAAAAAGGGATAAGAAGATGAAGAAGGAGGAGTAGCAGAAGAAAAGGAAAGAAAAGCCGATGATGAAGAAGAAGAAGAAGAAGAAGCGAAAGAAACCGAAGCAGAAAAAAGAATAAAACGAAAAGAAAAAAGAAAAAGTGTGGAGACGGCAGAGGACATGCGACAGAAGGGGTGAAGAGGTGTGCAAAGGAGAGCAAGGGTTTTTTCGGATAATGAGATAGTTGCAACACGACCGCCTCTCCGAGAGATAAGGGTATTGCGCATTCACTTTACGACTTCGCTGGCATCCAAGTTATTCTAGGACGCTTCTCCCGTGAGCTCTGGGCTAAGAAAAGATTAGTATTTCCTCCTCTGTAGCAATGTCAGAAATGAGTTTGGTTCATTCATATTTCGTGACAGATAGTATAGTCGATTGGTTGTGTGTTAAGGCTAATTAGCTAAGGTTTGATTCTCAAGAAGAAATATGGTATGAAATGAAAGGAAAATAAAGGAAATGACATATCATTAAGGAAAGATGAATGAGAAAATATTTGCTGTTTCCTTGCAGGAATTAGCACTCTGCGTCTGCGTCATCGGGAGTAGACAAATGACAATGCAAGAACTGAATTTCAAACACGCAATTGAAAGCACGGACATACACACACATACACACACGTGTGTGTGCGTGTGTGTGTGTGTGTGTGTGTTTGTGTGTGTGTGTGTGTTGTGTGTGTGTGTGTGTGTGTGTGTGTGTGTGTGTGTGTGTGTGTGTGTGTGTGTGTGTGTGTGTGTGTGTGTGTGTGTGTGTGTGTGTGTGAGTGAGTGTGAGTGTGCGTGTGTGTGCGCATATATACATACATATATATATATATATATATATATATATATATATATATATATATATATAAATATATATATATAATATATATATATATATGTGTGTGTGTGTGTGTGGTGTGTGTGTGTTGTGTGTGTGCGTGTGTGTGTGTGTGTGTGTGTGTTGTGTGTGTGTGTGTGTTTGTGGGTGGGTGTGTATGTATGTATGTATATATGTATGCATATATATATATATATATATATATAATATATTATATATATAATATATATATATATATATATATATATTATATATATATATATATATATATATATATATATATATATATATATATACAATGCACTATAATATAATATATATATTATATATATGCATATACATCTATATACTTATTTTGTTTATATATATATATATATTATAGATATTATATATATATCTATATATATACTTATATATATATATTATACTTGTATATATAATATAATATATATAAATAATATATATATACTAATATAAATATATATATATGTGTGTGTGTGTGTGTGTGTGTGTGTGTGTGTGTGTGTGTGTGTGTGTGTCTGTGTATGTGTGTGTGTGTGTGTGTGTGTGTGTGTGTGTGTGTGTTTATATTGATACTGATATTAGTATTGACATTGATATTGATATATAAAGCGACAAAATCTCAGTGAAGGGAATATAGATAAATATACAACAACCAAGACACAACAATCATTTAAATCGACCTTACTGAAAAAAAAAAAAAAAAAAAAAAAAATCGATACTTGTCATTACTTGACACAAAGTCTCTGACAGTCAGCAAGCATATATATTTTTTGCAGTACATGAAATAAGTCTTCACCTCCGTTTCACTTTGCAGCAAGGAAGCCAAATCAAGGTGAGACAAACGCATTCACATCAACACTTCAAGAAATGAAACTGGAATTGAAATGTCACTCAAAGCATCCTGTGTTAGACACGTATTACATATTCATGATAGAGTTGTTGTTGTTGTTGTTTCTTGTATTAGAGAGTAAATGTCTTTGCATGCTGTGAAATTTAGCCATGTTTTATACTTGAATGAGAGAAGAGGAAAGCGAAAGAGAGGAGAGAGAGAGGGGGATAGACAGATCGAGATAGAGTGAAAGGAGAAGACAGCAGTGTAGGTACGCGTGTGTATATGTGTGTGGTGAGAGAGAGAGAGAGAGAGAGAGAGAGAGAGAGAGAGAGAGAGAGAGAGAGAGAGAGAGAGAGAGAGAGAGAGAGAGAGAGAGAGAGAGAGAGAGAGAGAGAGAGAGGGAGAGAGGGAGAGAGAGAGAAAGAGAGAGGGAGAGAGGCCTCTTTTAGTTCCATCACTGGATAGAAAATATCCTGTAGGCAAGAAAAGAAAGTTTCATTGATCCTAGAATCAAGTAAAAACATTGAACACTTGAGGCGATGATATTAATATTAGAGACGCTTCCGAGATATTCTTAACTTCATCGAGAACGTAATATCATAATGACACAATATCGTGGAAGCAGGAAAGGAAGAAAATGCAAATGACTTCATCAAACTCTTCCACAATGCTTTCTAAACAAATGTCTTGGTCTTCGCAATCTGTGCGATGAATTTCATTTTCCAGCACAAATTCATCTTTTGTTTGAAGGAGTGTGCAAATGATGCGGCTGAAGAAAGCTTTAGAAATGCTAGTAACAAAAATTCAGTGGTGAAAGCACTTTAAAACGGAAACGTAGATACAGACTGGGTAAACATTTTATTCAGGAAGTTGAGAAAAAGAAGACTACATGTTAACGAAAAATACTTCTAATATTTTTTTCGGAGCTCGCCGGGGTTTATCATGCAATATTACTGTTGTTTGCAAAGCCTCGATGTTCTAGAAGAAGCGTACGCTTTGACTGACCTTTCCTACATCCACCACGAGAGGATCCCATGACGTGGAGTAAGAGGGTTTAAGATATTGCCCTAGGAGCACAGTCCATTCTCTAGTTCAGCCCATTTCCCTCAGCGCCCAGACATCTTCCCCGTGACATCCAGGACCTCATTCCCAGCAGCATGCTTGACTCCACGCAGTCATCGCCGGTCGAGCGGGTGGATTCCGGCCGGCATAAAATTCCTTCCTCGCAGCGGCCGACGGATCCAGCCGCTCAGGGAGAAAGATCCTGTCCCGCTGCTACTCTGTGGACGAAAGGGCGTCGTGGGAAAGGGTGGGGATGAACAAGTTGGCAAGAGGATGGGGAAGGAAATGCTCTCGAGTTTATATTCTATGAAAAATTTCCCTTACGGGAGTTTGGAGCCATCGCAAAAAGTACCCAATAACTGCACTCTCCGTCTGGATATTGCTGGCGCTGCGTTTTTGTTCTCGCTGTCCACTTCGCCCGCGGGCTGGCAGCAAGGACGGGAGGGAGGGGAGGGGGAGGGGGCAGAAAAAAGGGGAAAAAGGAAACAATAACATAGAGAAATGGCAAGATAGGGATGATCTTGTCAACCCCACAGAAGAAAAGCATTAGGTGAATTGCTCCGTGCATTAGACGGGACAATCACGACAAGATGAAAGTCGGAAAGCAAACAGCAAGACTGAGGATCTCGAGTGAAATTCCAAGAAGAACCAAAAGAAGGAGAAGAAGATGAAAGACAGAACTCCCCACTCCTTCACACTCCGCATGTGTAGGAAGAGGGGACTTGAACATCTTGTCCCTCGTCACATGTCTTCCCTCCTCCTCCTCCTCCTTCCGCCTTTTCCTTCTCTTCTTTGCAAATGTGGATCGAAAAAGTAAGAAAGCAAAAATATCTCTTAGAAAAAAGAGTATCTGATGCCGAGAGGAAAGAAGGGCCGTACCCGCAAACGCCTCTCTTTTGTGGCCACGTCTGAGACACGGCCGTCTGGGGCTGCCGGCGACGCGGAGGTGTCGGAGACGGCGGGCGGTGCGGCTGCCGTTAACTTATGCAAATATCTGTTGTGTATTTACTCTTACTATGCACTTGCTTTTCCCTGCAAGGCGAGAACAAGATATATCCACTCCCTGTATAAAAAGGTCTTTCTGAAAATTAACTAGGATGCAAACGACCTCATATACAAGTGATATTGTCTATTTTAGAATACAGGACAAAACATGAAATTTAGATTAACTTGAATACATTCATGTGTAACTTTATAAGGTGACAGAATTACAGGAATGGCACACATACATACATACATACACACACACACACACACACACACACACACACACACACACACACACACACACACACACACACACACACACACACACACACACACACACACACACACACACACACACACCTTCACACACACGCGCGCGCACGCATCCATTATGTATATATGTATGCATGACAGAACTACTGGAATGACACACACACAGACACACACACACGCACACATTCAACTGCTGTTGGTACTATTGCAGTTCATGAAGTAAAATTCGACAACTTTCGCGGTTTCACTTTGCAGTAGGGAAGCCAAAACAAGGCGAGACAAACGCATTCACATCAACACTTCAAGAAATGAACCTGGAATTGAAATGTCACTCAAAGTATCCCATTTTGGACACATATTACACTTTTTTTTCAACTAAAACACCGTTACTTACTGATGCATCTATTCAAAAGCAAAACAATTTCAAGAAAGACCATAAACCAATCAAATATCATAAGACGTCTGCATTTTATTTGTACCATATTTGTCTTTTTAATTGATGCTATTATGATAATCATTAGCATACTCATCATTTTGACAAAAATATTATTTTATTATTATTTCATTATTATATTATTATTATTATTATTATTGTCATTATTATTATTATTATTATTATTATTATTATTATTATTATTATTATCATCATCATCATCATCATCATCATCATCATCATCATCATCATCATCATCATTATTATTATTGTTATTATTATTATTATTATTATTATTATTATTATTGTTGTTATTATTATATTATTATTATTATTACTATTATTATTATTATCATCATTATTATTATTACTATCATTATTATTATTTTTATTATTATTATTATTATATTATTATTATTACTATCATTATCATTATTATTATTATTATTATTATTATCATTGTTATCACCATCATTATCATTATTGTTATTATCATCATTATTGTTATTATCATCATTATCATCATTATCGTCATTTTCATTATCATTGTGCGTGTGTGTGTGTCTATTTCTATGTGTGTGTCAGTGTCTGTAATGAAGATATGCGTGCGTGTGTGTGTTTGAGTGTCTTATGTTGTGTTGGAAGCTACTAACCTTAGTAACTTCCAATTCAGCTTTATAGCAACAATATACCCTGCGATGATGTTGCAAATAATGAAACCTCAAACATTCCTTCGAAGGTTTCTTCGTGCACAGTCTGAGCGCTCGGGAAACTTGAAGACAAAAAATGTACAAGTAATGTAAAGAGGCTTTCGTATAATAAAGAAAATAAAAATGAATTAATAGCTAAAGACAGAAACAAGATAAACTACAAAGCATATGGTACGTTATCCGCATGATGCCATTAGTCCTTTGTAGTCTGGTTTACAGTTTTCGTATTCCAGACAGGCCAAGAATTAGCGTAATGTGTATCTGATCCTGTCTCTATTCTCATACCTTTATCTCTCCGGTCTTGCTAACTCCCTCCTTTCTCCTTTCCCTCTCCTTCATTCTCTCTCTTCGTGTCTCTTTCTGTCTTCTTCCCTTTCCCATTTTTGTCTCTATCTCTTCTTCGTTTCCCCCATCTTCCTCGTTCTCTCTTCTTCATTTTCTCTTTGATTCGAATGCACCCGTTAAGAACTGCGTTGTTGCGTGCCGGTCTACAAAGCTGGCCCTTGTTATTCTAGTTAGTGTGAATCTCCTTTCATATCAGTTACCTAAACCAACAAGAGATTCCTGGGGCCGAGAGAACCTGGGTTGCATTTCGAATTCTCCGTGTATATCCTTCGTTAATACATCAGTAATTTCTCCTCTGTTTTATTGCACTGATATATCTGTATACAGACGAAAATCTGGCACGCTAAAGGCTTTTCAAAATTCGAGCTCCCCCTCACTTCTCCGTGGAAAACTCTTCTCTCGCTCTTACGTTTTATGCAAAATGAGGCACACGTAACGATTCGTGCTTCTCGACCCTAGCGTCATTTCCCTGCTTTCTGAACTGAGAAAGTAGTGAGTGGCGGTCAATGCCTCTCCGCCGTTTCCCGCTGTTTTTTCTTCCCTTTCTTTCCTTTTGTATTTATTTTATTTATTCCCTTGTATCTATTCTTATTTTTATTTTTGGCATTCGCCTTTTCTTCTTTATCAACAGTTTCTTCCTTCAGCTTTTTCACTTATTTGTCCTCCTAATCTTTCTTTTCTATTTTGTTCTCTTTTGCTCCTCCTTCTGCTCTCTCTCCCGGGCCTGCTACTGCTGTTGCGGATTCTCCTCCTCCTCCTCCTCCTTCTCTTCCTCCTCCTCCTCCTCCTCCTCGTCCTCCTCCTCCTCCTCCTCCTCCTCCTCCTCCTCCTCCTCCTCCTCCTCCTCCTCCTCCTCCTCCTCCTCCTCCTCCTTCCTCAACCGCTTCGTCCACCTTCTCCAATTTCTACATCTACATCTCCTCCTCGTCGTTCTCCTCCTCCACCCCCTTCTCTTCTTCTTCCTCCTTCTCTTCCTTCTCATCATAATTATCCATCTCTTTCCCCTCCTCCATCTCCTCCTCCTCCTGTTCTCTTTCTTTCCTCTTCCTCCTCCTCTTCCTCCGTCTTCGCTTGCTCCTCCCCCTCTCCCTCCACATCTTCCTCCTCATTCGCCTCCTTCTCTTCTTTCTCCCTTTCCTCCTCCTAGTCCTTCTCCTACTCCTCTTTCTTTCCTTCTTCCTCCTCCATCTGTTCCTCTTTCTCCTTCTGCTTCTCCTTATCCTCTTCCTCTCTTCCTTATCTCCCTCCTCCTTTTCATCTTCCTCCTCCTCCTCCTTCCCCTCTTCCCCTCCCCCTTTCCCCTCCTTCTTTTTTCTCCTCCGGGCTAGTACAGTGGTAACGTGTCGGCCTCTCATCCGAGGGGTCGGCGGTTCGCGCCCCGCCCAGGCGCGAGAAGTTGCATCTGACGCCTGGAGCTTACTGCTGTGGCTGGGCACCCCGGCGGGTAAGGACTCGGTTCAGCCGAGTCAGCAGCAGCTGACACACGTAAGCAAAATTAAACAGACAGTATGTCACACCAAGAATATCCATTGTAACAAATGGAATCAAAACCAAACTTAAACTTAAACTTTAACTCCTCCTCCCCCTCCTCCTCCTTCCCCTCTTCCCCCCTCCTTTCCCCCTTCTTCCTTTTCCTATTGCTCCTCCTCCTCCTTCCCCTCTTCCCCTTCCTTCTTTCCCCCCTTGCTCCTTTTCCTCCTCCTCCATCTCCTCCTCCTCCTCCTCTTTCTGCTGTTCCTCCCCCTTCCGTTGCTTCGGTATTAGCACTGCCATCCTGTCCAGAGTGGGGCCCTTCTTAACCCTAGCCGAGGTGCAGCCTTCCTCCGAGACTGCCAAGCCACAGCTGGGGCTCTCATATATCCCTATATATTTGTTACTACGCTTGGTCCTTGCACTGCGATTTTTACCATAATGAAAACAATGGGGCGCAAAAGGGTGAGCAAGCAAAAACACACACAAAACACGCAAACGCACATACACGCTCATAACACACGCAAACACACATACACGCACACACACACACACAAACAAACACCACACACACACAAACACCACACACACACACACAAACACCACACACACACACAAACACACACACACACACACACACAAACAAACAAACACACTAATAAATAAATTCATACACACACACACACACGCACGCACGCACGCATGCACGCACAGACACACTAATAAAACACATTAATAAATACATCCACAGCTGGAGAAGCTGGAGAAACAGCAGCAGCAGCAGGAGGAGGAGGAGGAGGAGGAGGAGGAGGAGGAGGAGGAGCAGGAGGACGAGGAGGAGAAGAAGCAGGAGGAGGAGGTGGAGGAGGAGGAGCAGGAGGAGGGGGGGGGCAGGAGGGGCGAGGAGGAGAAGAAGCAGGGGGGAGGAGGAGGAGGAGGAGGAGGAGGAGGAGGAGGAGGAGGAGGAGGAGGA
>NC_051395.1:40494844-40497344 GCF_015228065.2 Penaeus monodon | reverse complement strand
TGTTTATGTTTACGTTTGTTTATTTATTTATTTGGTTTTCATATATGTATCCATTCTATTAATTTATTCAATGATTCATTTATTTCCTTGAGATATTTTTGTGTGCAAAAATACTGTAGCGACATTCGTAACTGGATAAGGAATAGATTTAAAAATGAAATGAAATGAAAGCAAATTCTTTAAGACTGTTGTTCCTTAAAGGGGTTCTTTTTAAACTGAATGCCATTCGCCCCTACAATAATAACCCATTATTCTTAAAATTTGTCAAACTTTGAACATAAATCTGGTTTGTCAAGCATTTAATTACTCGAAGATGGACCACCGCTTACACGTCTCTCCAGTTTCTCTTTATTATTTGGCGCGTTTGAAAGTTTGAGCAATGAGAAACGTTTCCCTCATTTAGAGATAGAGAAAAAATTATTTATTTAGGTATGTCTACCGGTAGATGATCCAGATCTTTTTCTCTCTTTCTGTACTGTCATCTTTTGTATCTAATTTGTCTATCCCTGTGGCCTCGCCAAACTTTATATTTGTATTGGTAAATGCATACTAACTACACATTATTAGGTCATACATTGATCCTAACATTTTCTGCAATGGGATGTTAACCCTTAAACTGTGGATGTGAAGATTTAAGATTGTTTTATCGCACATTACGAACTTGGTATTACATACCTAAATTTCCTTAACTGCATAACTTTTACGATAAACTAAAACGCAATTTATGATGGTGTGTCATTCCTCAGCCCTCTGTTGGTGGCCGAGCTCACGCCACGACCGCGGAAGCTATCTGTTTCGCCCAAAGTGACGATCATAAAACAATTATTGTTGTGGCGGCCAGATGAATATCTCACTAAGAAGCTGCCACGCGAAATATATTGTAAACAAGTTGGTTGGGAAACTGACTTCAAAATCTAATATTCATAAGAGCACAAAGCTTGATTCCTGAAACTGTAAATATTCCAAAGATTACACACCGCCTTTTGCATTTCAAGGTGTTTAGAGGAATCGGTATTTTGCACATACACAGATGTATATGGATAATATGTATATGCACACTCATACATACACACATGCATACATATATACATATATACATACATATATATGTGCATATATATATATATATTTTTTTTCAACAGCCATTCATTCCACTGCAGGACATAGGCCTCTCTCAATTCACTACTGTGAGGCAGTGCCACCGTTGCCTGATTGGATGCCCTTCCTAATCAACCGCGGTTTGTGCCACGGCGGCGACTTTCCCCACGACACATGCGTTCGACTTCTCAAGGCGATATGTCGGCAATCGAGGTGAAGTTCCTTGCCCAAGGGAACACCGTGCCGGCCGGTGACTCGAACCCTCGAACTCAGATTGCCGCCGTGACAATCTTGAGTCCGACGCTCTAACCGCTCGGCCACCACGGCCTCTATATATATATATATATATATATATATATATATATATATATATATATATATATATATATATATATATATATATATATATATATATATGTATATATATATATATATATATACATATATATATATATATATATATATATATATATATATATATATATGTGTGTGTGTGTGTGTGTGTGTGTGTGTGTGTGTGTGTGTGTGTGTGTGTGTGTGTGTGTGTGTGTGCATGTTTAAATACAATGTAATAGCTACGTCAGATACTAGTGGTCTATCTACTAGGAAAAGTTCGAGGAGTATGTGATGTTGAAATTATTGACGGAGACCAACACTGCCAACGATGCAACTTTGTACTTCGAATTCAGTACTCTATACGAGTAACATATATATGTGTGTGTATGTGTGTGTGTGTGTGTGTGTGTGTGTGTGTGTGTGTGTGTGTGTGTGTGTGTGTGTGTGTGTGTGTGTGTGTGTGTGTGTGTGTGTGTGTGTGTGCATATATATATATATATATATATATATATATATATATATATATATATATATATATATATATATAAATGCCTGCGCTCTGACTGCTAGCGCGAGCCCGATCTTACGGCGAGAAAACGACATTTCGCCTTGAGATGTCAAAACGCAGGTGTCGTAGGGGAAGTCGCCGCCGTGGCATAGGTGTTAAACGCGCCGAACTGCGGTTGATTAGGAAGGGCATCCAATCAGGCAAGGGTGAGATTGCCAAATATCCTCTCAAATAATGAATTGAGAGAGGCCGATTTCCTGCAGTGGAATAAATGGCAGTGGAATATATATACATACATACAAACATATATATATATATATATATATATATATATATATATATTATATATATATATATATATATAATATATATATATTTATATGTGTATGTATATATATGTATACACATATATATGTATATATATAATATAATATAATATGATAATATATTTATATATATATATATATATATATATATATATATATATATATATATATATATATATATATATATATATGTGTGTGTGTGTGTGTGTGTGTGTGTGTGTGTGTGTGCATG
>NC_051395.1:40477344-40479844 GCF_015228065.2 Penaeus monodon | reverse complement strand
TGATGCAGTTTTCTTTTCTTTATCGCGCTTTTAGATATTAAGTTTGTGCGCGTAACGACTCTGCTTTCATTTATGCTTGCGTTTCTAATGTTGACCAGCAGCTTAAAGGATCATCCGCATTGATAAATATATTTGTACACGCGACTTTACAGAGGCGAAGGTAGTGTAATGAGCAGCTTAATATTGCCTTGAAGAAAAAAAAAATGTCTTTTACAACTGTTTGAGAAGCTTGCATTTAAGACTCTCTTTGACGGCCTTTACGAGAGATAGCAGCGGTTGGCAAGCATTCAGATTATATTTCAGGGATTAATTGTAGATAAACCCCTCACAACACTGCTTGCTTAAGCTGATACCCTTATGGGATAATCTCATTTGCAAAAACGGTATCAAAAATTATTCTACGGCAAGCCTGTCTTCGTCATCCCCACACTTGATTATTTATGCACACAAAAATCTCAGCTCCGCCCCCCCCCCCAAAAAAAAAAATAGGGCAATGCGTTTCTGTTGGAAATGTAGAGCGTTTTTTGTTGCTGTTGTTGTTGTTGCAATCAAAGAGCTCGTTGATTATTTCCCTCGGCGCATGCAGGTTCGTCTGCCGTTCCATGAACTCAACAAAAAAAAGCGAAGAATAACATTTCTTTGCACGAACTCTGGCCAACCTTTATAGTTGCTGAGTCATTTCCTCTTCTTTATCAGCGGGGAAAAATACAATACATCCTGGCGAGGTAATATTTTTTCTTCTCTTCTGTGGAAAATGCAACTATATTATTCATGTAAACTTATATACTTATGAAAGTGTTGGTTTGCCTGTCTATCGCTCTATTTATCTGTTTTTCGCTTTAACAACCAATCTTATAATTCATACTGGGTTTCATATGTGTGTGTGTGTGTGTGTGTGTGTGTGTGTGTGTGTGTGTGTGTGTGTGTGTGTGTGTGTGTGTGTGTGTGTGTGTGTGTGTGTGTGTGTGTGTGTGTGTGTGTGTGTGTGTGTGTGTGTGTGTGTGTGTTAGAGTGTTTATGTCTGAATGTATGCGTGCGTGTGCGTGCATGTATGTACGTCTGTGTCCGTCCCCTCACAACACCTAAGTTAAGGTGCGTTCTTCTAGCACGTCATACAGATGCCTTCATGCCGGTCAGACTTTCTGGGCGAGTGTCGTAATCGCGATCCCTTTCTCACTGTATTCTCCGTCAGAGGAGACCAGGACGCGCCGCTTTGAGGAAAGGCGTTGTCTGAGATAGTGTTGTTCTGCGCGAAGAGGCAGAGTTAAAGTGGGTGAGCCGGAGGTTTCCGAGGTGTTGATTTGACATTGAAGAGACCTACGTGGTCATACCAATGCCCTGCTTAGGATACCCATAGATTTATACCCGCTCCCGTGGCTACGTCGTTCCTCTCTCCCCGTGCCCTCTCTCCATGTCCGCGCCTTTCCTCTCTTCTCTGCCCGTGTAATCCATCTCCCCTTTGCCCTCGCAAATCTCCTCTTAACTACCTGTGCCCTCCCTCTTCCTGTCTCTTCTTGTGTCCTCCTTCTCCCCTTTGCCCGTGCCCTCCCTCTTCCTGTCTCTTCTTGTGTCCTCCTTCTCCCCTTTGCCCGTGCCCTCCCTCTCCCCTTTACCCGTGCCCTGCCTCTCCTCTCTGCCTAACCTACCCGTGCCCTCCCTCTTCCCGTGCCTACTTGTGCCCTCCCTCTCCCCTCCGCCCTTGCCCTTCTCCCCTTCCCTGCCCGTGCCCTCCCTCTCCCCCTCCCTGCCCTCATCCTCTGGATGGACGCACCGAAAATTCGGAATGCGCCTCCTCCATGTAGCGAAATAGCCCAATATATTATATTCTTGGAAAGGCCATAAGATGTGAAAGGAGAATTTTCCTGTCGGATATTTTTGCACGTAAAACCGCGCGTCATAAAAACAGGTTTTGTGGGTAAACACTGTAATATCTATGGCTTTGCAGGCGGCACCCGATTTCCATACATGTTTATGGATAACCGCACGTAATCGCAAGATCCAAACATAGCAGAACACTTTTATATTATTATTTTGCTGCAATCTATCCACCTATGCGTAGGTCCTGAGTTTCCTACATGCCGTTGGCTGGTGAGTACATGCGGAATGAAATTTCCATATGATTGATTCTTTCTGCCCGCTTGTTACTCGTTTAATTTGAATCTGACAAGTTTCCTGTTAATAATTATGGTAGGCAGGCTAGAGGCAAACTAAGGAATTAGTTCATTTCTCCATCTTGCAGGTGACTTTTTTCTATTTCGTTTTCATGATCACAGGTATATTGCGCACAATCTTTGTTTCACTTGTTCTTCTCTCTCCTTCTCTTTGCATTTTGTTATCATCCATTAACATAACCAGACTTACAGAAGTGGTTATTCATACACTGTTTTCAGAACTCTCTCTCGCCCTCTCTCTCTCTCTCTCTCTCTCTCTCTCTCTCTCTCTCTCTCTCTCTCTCTCTCTCTCTCTCTCTCTCTCTCTCTCTCTCTCTCTCTCTCTCTCT
>NC_051395.1:40459844-40462344 GCF_015228065.2 Penaeus monodon | reverse complement strand
CTCACCCCCCCACACACACACACACACACATATACACACTTACACGCACACGCACGCACACAAACACACACACACAAACACACACACACAGACACACACACACACTCACACACACACACACATATAAATAATATATACTAAATACATATATATATATATATATATATATATACTATATATATATATATATATATATATATATATATATATATATATAATGCCTGCGCTCTGACTTCTCGTTCGAACCCAATCTGACGGCGAGAAAACGACATATCGCCTTGAGAAGTCAAACGCAGGTGTCGTAGGGGAATTCGCCGCCGTGGCACAGGTGTTAAACGCCGAGGTTGATTAGGAAGGGCATCCAATCAGGCAAGGGTGAGACTGCCAAATATCCTCTCAAATAATGAACTGAGAGAGGCCGATTTCCTGCAGTTGAATAAAATAAATAAATAAATAAATAAATAAAAATAAAGAAAATATATATATATATATATGTGTGTGTGTGTGTGTGTGTGTGCGTGCGTGCGTGTGTGGTGTGTCTGTGTGTGTGTGTGTGTGTGTGTATGTGTGGGATGTTGTATGTGTGTGTGTGTGTGTGTGTGTGTATGTGTGTGTGTGTGTGTGTGTGTGTGTGTGTGTGTGTGTGTGTGTGTGTGTGTTTGTACACAAATATTCAATGTACATCTATATTTAACGTCCAGCCGCACAGGTCGGAGTAAAGCTTTCCGTCCCGGTAAGTGCCTGATTACAGCCGCTGAAGCGCCGCCACCTGCGCCGCCTTTCCATACAGCTGAAGCCCAAAGTTGGAAAAAAAAGGCCATAAATCTCTTTCCTCCGGGCGCCCCGAAGGAGAGGAAATCCCTCAGTGACCTCCCTGGACCAGTGCTTTCCTTTTTTTCATATCAATGTTTCTTTTCTTCATTTGCTTGTTTAGCTATTTATTCCTCCTGATTAATATTGCCACTAATGCAACTACTGCTTCTACGACTATCGCTATCATTATTGCAACTGCCACCATTTACTATCACTGATGCTGTTGATGCTACTACTACTACTACTACTACTACTACTACTACTACTACTACTACTACTACTACTACTACTACTACTACTACTACTACTACTACACTTCTACTACTACTACTACTACTACTACTACTACTACTACTACTACTAATGCTACTACTATTACTACTACTATTACTTCTACAAATACTTACTAATACCAATACTGCTATTATTACTATTACAATTACTACTACCAATATTGTTGTTGTTATCATTATTATGATACTATTGTCATTGCTTCGGTAACGACAGCTCATGTGTCTTGCAGTTGAACTGATTTATTGCACGGCCATGATTGTATATGATAATATGACGCGTGCCTTGAGTCGATGATAAAACTGAGGGGCTGATTCTGTGGGTTTGCAACAAGATTGACATTGATTTTCTTTTTAATGGGAATTCAACTTCATCTTCTATTTTATTTTCTCCTTTATTATTTTTTTTGTCTTCCTTTCTCTTCCTCCCTTCTTTTCTTTGTTTTTCCTTCCTTTTGTTTCCTCTTCTTTTCTCTTGTTTGTATTTTGTTTTCTTTTCTTCTTTTCTTTTCTTTTTTTCTTTTCTTCTCTTCTCTCTCTATCTCTTTACGATGAGAAATAGTTTCATCTGCAGTCCATTCACAGAATACCTCCATGGATATATATATGACTTATTCTGAACAAAACTTTAGATTTGGGTTTATTGAATAGCAATAAGCACCAAATACTGCAATTGATATTTTGTCATTTACACTCATTTCTTTTCACAGCAGCAGTGCTAACACAAATTCTGTTTTTTTTATATACGCACAGACTCTTCGACTTTCTAAAAACAATTTTTTTTCTCAAACTCTAATACAATTTCTTTGCGTGCCCGTTGAGACTGCATATTGCGAGCGCATCTTTTGTGTGGAAGCAAAATTGAACAAACGAACACTGACGTTACTGGATTAGCTATTATTGTGAAAATCCTACAGCAGGTTTTTCGAACGGAGGCCTTTGGATAATCGATTTGCAAGGCTTTTGTGAGAAATAACTTTGTCAAACGTAAGATTCATCGTGACAGTTGCAAGGAGGCCAATGGCTTTGCGTTTTTTTTTTTTGTTTGTTTTTTTATCTTTGTAGTGAATGCCGGCCATTTCCGTTCCCTTCACGGAGAGATCGACGTTTTCGAGAAAATCGCCCAACTTTCATACTATTAAACCTTTAGGAGAGTAATAGGATCCCTCCTCGAATCAGAAGAAGTCATTAAAAGCCGCTAACTCGATCTGCGAAGGAGAGACAGGTGAGGTAATAAAGAGAAAGGAAGGAAAGGGAGTCGGCAGAGAGAGAGAGAGAGAGAGAGAGAGAGAGAGAGAGAGAGAGAGAGAGAGAGAGAGGAGAGAGAGAGAGAGAGAGAGAGAGAGAGAGAGAGAGAGAGAGAGAGAGAGAGAGAGTGTTGATTCTGTGTCTTATAC
>NC_051395.1:40449844-40452344 GCF_015228065.2 Penaeus monodon | reverse complement strand
TAATAATTAATGATATAATAATAAGAAGATGAGATGAAGATAATAAGAAGAAAAGAGATGAAAAAAAGAAAGAAAAAAAGACAATAATAGTAATAATAATAATAATAATAATAATAATAATTAAGAAGAAGAAGAAGAAGAAGAAGAAAAGAAAATAATAATTATAATAATTTTAATAATGATAATAACAATAATAATAATGATAATTATAATAATGATAATGATAACTATAATGATAATGATGATAATAAAAGAGAAGGAAAAAGATGAAAAAATAAAAAAGTAATAATAATGATAGTAATAATGATAATAATAACCATAATAATGATAATTGATAATAATATTAATATCTATATTAATAATGATGATATTAATGATAACAACAATATTAGTAAAGTAATAATATTAAATTTTAATAACAATAATTAAATAACCATATTAGTAAAATAATAGTAAATATAATAACTATAGTATAATAATAATAATAATAATTATAATAAAATAATAATAATGATATGAATATGAATATTAAAATGAATAATAAAGATAAGGACGATAATAACAATGACAATAATAATGATAGTAATAATGATGATGATAATAACAACAGTAATGATAATAATGATAACAATAATAATAGTAATGATAATAATAATAATAATAATTATTATTGTTATTATTGATATTATTATTATTATTATTATTATTATTATTATTATTATTGTTATTATTATTATTATTATTATATTATTATTGTTATTATTATTATTATTATTATTATTATTATTATTATTATTATTATTATCATTGTTATCATTATCATTAATGATAATAATAATAATAATAATAATAATAATAATAATAATAATAATAATAATAATAATAATAATAATAATAATAATAATAATAATAATAATAATAATAATAATAATAATAATAATAATAATAATAATAATATAATAATAATAATAATGGTAATATTATTGATAATGACAATGATGGAAATAATGATAATATGATAACGATAATTACCATTATTATTATTATTGTTATTATTATCATTATTAAAATTGTTATTATATTATTATTATCATTATTATTATTATTATTATTATTATTATTATTATTATTATTATTATTATTATTATTATTATTATTATTATTATTATTATTATTATTATTATTATTATTATAGTAATAATAATAATAACGATAATAATAATAATAATAATAATAATAATAATAATAATAATAATAATAATAAAAACAATAATACCAATGATAATAATAATGATAGTAATGATAATGATGATGACAATGATGACGATTGTGATAATGATAATGATAAAGATAATGATGAGGAGGATTATGATTATGATTATGACGATGACAGTGACGATCATGATGTTAATGATGATGATGGTGGTGGTGTTGGTGATATGATGGTGATGATGATGGTGAGGATGATGATAAGATAATATTAACAATATCGAAAATAATAATAACAACAACAATTATTGTAGAAATAATAATAATATTAACAATAATAATAATAATCAATAATAATAATAATAATAATAATAATAATAATAATAGTAATAATAATGATAATAATAATAATAATAATAATAATAAAAATAATAATAATAATAATAATGAATAATATAATAATAATAATAATAATAATAATAAAATAATAATAATAGTAATAATAATAATAACAATAATAATAATAATAATATTAATAATAATAATAATAATAATAACAATGATAATGATAATGATAATGATAATGATAATGATAATGATAATGATAAAAATAACAATAGCAATAATAACAGTGACAATAATATCAATACCTAATGACAATATTAATGATAGTCATAGTATAATAATATTGATAACAACAAAATAATAATAACTATCAAAATGATAATGACAATAATGATAACAATATGATAATAAGATACTATTGTAATGTTTATAGTGATAATGATAACAGCGACAACAACGCTAATGATATTAACGTAACAATAGTTCTAATAACTACAATAAATGCTATTAAATGCCCTCAGAAAGCTATACACAAACCCTTGTTGTAATACTTGTTGTTTTCCAAATTAACAGACACCAGGAAGATCCGGGAAGCGTAAACGCGTCCCGTTCGTGCGCCGTAAGTTTTCAGACTACTTCTTTCATGACTCGTAAAAAGGGTAATTAAAATCAAAGTTTGGTGATTTCTCCATCACGTCTCTCGCAAGGGTGTATGCCGGAAGTGATAAAAGTTTATCTTCTGCTGAAATGAGTTACATCAATCAGTGCTTATCATTTTGGCGCACGTAGAGATATGATATAGCAGTACAAAGGAAATGCAGTAGACAAGCCTTAACCTGATACCTTTTTTTATTGGTTTATTTTTCCATTACTCCCTTAGTCCTTTTTTACTTTTACTTTTCTATTACTCTTTTTGTTCTCCGTTCGAAAATAAGGGATGTACAAA
>NC_051395.1:40441796-40444744 GCF_015228065.2 Penaeus monodon | reverse complement strand
TTTTTTTTTTTTTTTTTTTTTTTTTTTTTGTTTTTTTTTTTTTTTTTTTTTTTTTTTTTGTGTGTGTTTTTTGTGTGTGTGTGTGTTTTTTGTGGTTTTTGTGTGTTTTTGTGTGTGTGGTGTGTGTGGTGTGTGGGGTGGTGTGTTTTGGGGGGGTGTGTGTGTTTTTGGGTGTGTGGGGGTTGGTGTGGTGGGGTGTGGTGGGTGTGTGTGTGTTGTGTGTGTGTGTGGTGTGGTGTTTTGGGGTGTTTTGGTGTGTGTGGTTTTGGGTGGTACATATATATATATTAATATATATTATATATTATATATACATAACTTATATAATATGTGTTTGTGTGTGGTGTGGTGTGTGTGGTGTGTGTGTGGGTGGTGTATAAAATTTTCCTTTTCTCCCTATTTTTCTCCCTTTCTCGATCTCTCTCCCCTTTTTTCCCTACCCTACCTTTTTTCCTTCCCTCCCTCCCTTCCCTCTCAGCCCTCCCTCCCTTCCCCCCCCTCTACCGGGGATTTCTTGTAACTGAAAATTTTCATATATTCAAAGAGCACTTAGGTACGACGCCGGGTTCGGGACGTCGAAAATTCATAAAGGCTTCGTGAATTGAGGTTGGCGTGCCCTCTTTGACCTGTTTTTGGGTTTGGTCTCTTTTAAGCTGCATGCAAGAAGACGCGCGGATGCTGGTCGTGGCACGAGAAAGGGGAGTAAGAAAAAAGATGCTCGTAGAAATGAAGTGTGTGGATGTCTTGGGTTTTTGGGATTGAGTTTAGTTTTGGGGTGGAAAAAAGTAACAGATAAAGATGGTTATGAGGTAATGGGGGCCAACTTTTCTTTGGAATAAGATTTGTTTGTGTTTTTAGGGGTGTGCTGCTGCTGTTGCTGCTGATAATTTTTAAGGAGGAGGAGGAGGAAGAAACAAAATGATAGGGGAAAGGGCAATGGCAATGGTGATGGAATGGTGCTAATAATTATAAAAAAAGAAAAATAAAAAATAAGAAACGGGGATAATGATAATCATGGTATACCAAGAAAAATAATGATGATAATAAAATAAAGAAATTTAAAATGTTAAAATGAAAACAAAATAATAATGATAAAAAAAGATGTAATCTAAGAAAATCGTGAAACATAATGTAATACAGTAAAAAAGCACTACAATTACTCAGCTACTACCCCCACCCCTAACAACATCATCAGTAAAAATAACTGACACCAAGACAGCCCCCTGCAGGCGCAAATAACAAAAAAGACCCTGCGTTTTGGGCCCGATTTCCCCACGAGCAAAACAGCCAAACACATAAAAAGCTCACTTATTCCTTCGGCCCAGTGACATTCTTGAAAATGCCCAGGGGGTCTTTCAGGATCCCCGGATGCTCTGCAGGATCCTCCCGGGAGTACATGTGAGCACATCCGGAGATTTTTTAAAAGATAAGCCCCTCGCAAGCCGGACCTATCCACCTTAAGAAATATGATGTCGGGAGGGGGGCGAAAAAAAGGGGTTTTATGGGGGTGTGTGGCGGGGGGGTGGGGGTGGTGGGGACGGGAAAAATTTTTAAAAAAGCGTTGCGAGGGAAATATGATGCGAAATACGAAACGTTTTAAAAATTTGATACAAGAAAAAAGTGGATATTATGTGCAAAAAAAGAGGGGGAATACATGGAAATGAGAAAGCAGAAGTAAACGAAAACAATATGAAAAATAAATATACTGAAAAAAGGAAATACGAAAGAAATAGGATATGAAGAAGAGGATAATGCAAGAAAAGATCAGAAGCTAAAAGTTAAAGAAAAATAAGAAGAAAACAATGAAAATACAAGAAAATACGAAACAATAAGAACACAAAATACGAAAATACGAAAAACGTGCACCAATAAAACAAGGAAAAAAGAGAAGGATAAGCAAGACACAAGATAATTAGAAAAAAAGTAGAACAAAAAAGTAAAAAAAATAATTGCTAAAACCTTCTCGCTCATCTTTTTTTTATCAGTGGCAACATTTTATTATCAGTGGCTCTGTATTTCACCCAAAAAACAAATATGAAACATACAGGGAAAAAAACGAAAGCGTTATCGTCTCACAAGATGCTAACCTAAGACATCAGTAGTTAAAAAAGACATTCAAAAAGTTCAAACTACTGTCGTAATGCCATGTGATAAAGCTGGTAGACACATAAAGACGTAAGTAAAATAAATGTCCAGAACGTTTGTATTTCCGACCTTCGGCTTATGTGGTGGAATAACAACCTTCAGGGATATAAGACTGCTTTATGCTTTCCAGTCAGAGCACTAGTGTGTGTGTGTATGTATATATATATATACATACATATATTATATATATATATATTATAATATATATATATTATATATATATATATATATATATATAAATATATATATATATAATATATAATATATAACATATATACATATTAATATATATATATATAATATATATATAATATATATATGTATATATATATATTATATATATATATATATATAATGTATACGTATATATATATATATATATATATATATATAACTATATATATATATATATATAATATATATATATATATATATATATAGTATTATATATATATATACATACACACACACTAGTGCTCTGACTGGAAAGCATAAAGCAGTCTTATATCCCTGAAGGTTGTTATTCCACCACAAAGCCGAAGGTCGAAATACAAACGTTCTGGACATTTATTTTACTTACGTCTTTATGTGTCTACCAGCTTTATCACATGCATTACGACCAGTATTTTGAACTTTTTGAATGTCTTTTTTAACTACTGATGTCTTAGGTTAGCATCTTGTGAGACGATAACGCTTTCGTTTTTTTCCCTGTATGTTTCATATTTGTTTTTTGGGTGAAATACAGAGCCACTGATAATAAAATGTTGCCACTGATAAAAAAAAGATGAGCGGGGAAGGTTTTA
>NC_051395.1:40431610-40434110 GCF_015228065.2 Penaeus monodon | reverse complement strand
GATATGGAACACAATCACAACAAGAAACCAGGGAGTATTGATTAAGACTATTTCAATTTCCGTTGAAATTATGTCTTATAAGGTCTTTGTTTATTATTGTGGTTCTGTATCATTTCATTTTTGAATTACCGTCCACAAATACACACGTGTAACTCCTGTACTAAGAATTTGTAAGACTTTGGCTTACATAGTAAGAAAAAAGAAAATTAAGTTTACTTTTACAGATGCCAACTACAGTTAGAAAGGGGCATTTACTCCGAGTCTTATTCAGTGAATCAACAGTCAGGCTTAACTGCACTACATACATTAAGATTGTGCGCATACGCACACACACACACACGCGCACACACACACACACACACACACACACACACACACACACACACACACACACACACACACACACACACACACACACACACACACACACACACACACACACACACACACACACACACTCACTCACTCCCTCACGCACGAGCAAATGTAAGCACTTGAACACACTAACACACAGTTGCATATATGTGTGTGTGTGTGTGTGTGTGTGTGTGTGTGTGTGTGTGTGTTGTGTGTGTGTGTGTGTGTGTGTGTGTGTGTGTGTGTGTGTGTGTGTGCCAAATGTTGGCGACTTTAAGAAAGACCAGAAAATAATTTTCGGTTCAGGAGGCCAAAAACATTAAAATGGAGTAGCTCTGGTCCTATATAAAAACTTTCAATATCGTTCTGGTCCAAAAGCAATTGTACGCTTTAGTCAAGTTCAAAGCTAGTCCTGTAAAAGTAAACATTCCAGTAGGACATACTCCCACTGCGGATGCCGTAGACCAACAAATCGACAGCTCCTACAGCTCTCTTATTCTTATCATGTAAATCAAATGAAATAATGATCGTGTGTGACTTTAATGCTAAAGATGGCTCTTAAAAAGATGGGAAGACTGTTGGACCGCACGGTCTGGGAGAACGGAATGAATGTCGAGATAGACTTATAGATCAGTATTAGGAGAAACATCAGGTCATCACAGATACCTGGTTTAATGTACACCGTAGAAGAGGATATATATATAGATTAGTCCTAATGATAGAGCCAGAGGCCAAATCGACTATGTTATGATTAGATCAAGATGCCAGAACGCAATCAGAAACGTATCCATATCCCTGGGCAGACGCAAATTGATATCGCTATCCATTGATAATAATATTGAGATTGTCCCTCACAAAGTTGAAGTAAGCAAGGCAGGTTAAGAATATCAGTTGTAATCTCTAAGAAACTTCCTAAAAGACAAGAGATCCTTTTCCTCCTCAATTTACATCAAAACAGCAGACGGCCGCATTCACCACGAGGCCGAGGATGTCAATGATCGTTGGGAAGAGTATGAGAAAGACTTTTTGACGATATGAGAAAGCAGAAAGATCAAGTCCTGGAAGCTGTCACATCTGGTCCACCAATTCTGAAGTCAGAAGTGCGCTGGTCCCTACAGCAAAGGAAATCTGGAAAAGCTGCAGGTCCTGACTGAGTATGCATTGAAATGCTCAGGGTCCTAGCAGAAAAAAATATTGATCTCATCTGGAACTTCCTAAAAGATATCAATGAAACGACAAGTTACTTAAAGAAATTATGAAATCAGTATTCATTACTCTACCGAAGGTCCCAGGAACACTTGAGTGATCACAATATCGCACGATTAGTCTAAAACTCTACAGAAAATCTTATTACAATAGAAGATTCTTACCAAGATCAGCTTGCAGCAGTCTGCATATCCAGTGAAACAACTAACTGGTTCCCTATCAAGCGAGGTATCCGACAAGGTTGTGTGATGTCACCTGACTTCTTCAATTTGTACTCGCCAACAATCAATGGTTGCAAAATCAACAACCTTCGCTATGTAGATGATACAACTCTTATGGCCACATCTATGAATGACCTCCAAAAACTTTTAATGCTGTTGTGGTAGCCAGCGAACATCTTGGCATCCGTGCCAATAACAAGAATACAAAATGCATGGTGGTTTCAAAGTCGGAGTTCACACCAACTTGTCCACTGAAACAAGGAGAAATAGAAATCATCTCAGATGCTCGTTGCAAGAGGGAAATCAGACGCAGAATCGGACTAACAAAAGATACAAACTTCAACCCGGAACATCCTAACAGACCGCAAGTTCTTAATGCAAATAAAGATTAGACTCGTTAAAACTTTTGTATGGCCGACTCTCCTATATGGTTGCGAGTCCTGGACAATGACGGATGAAACTCAACGCATTATAGAGCCACATAAATGTGGTCCAAGGAGGAGATTCTCAGAAGGGTCGGACAGGGACGCGAGTTTCTAGAATTGATCCGAGTACGGCAACTCAAAGTTCTCGGACAAGCAATCTATTAAGGCATTAAAAGACCTTAGCCTAAGCGGTAAAACTGATGGCAAGCAAGCTCGAGGTAGACTGAGAATAACAATTCTCAATAATTTCAATAAAGAAACACCTCAATGCCTATGAGACAAAGTCTGGCA
>NC_051395.1:40390515-40395515 GCF_015228065.2 Penaeus monodon | reverse complement strand
ACCATCACCATTCCCATTGTCACCATCATTTGCATTTGTAGCAGTAGTATCATTATCCTAAATAATATTATTGTTGGCAACAATATTGTAATCGTGTAATGACGTAGAAATACGTCATTGCTTAGTTTAATTGCAATCCTTAATATAATTCTCGAATTAATATTTACGCAAGGAATGAAATATTCACAGCGATGACCCGATCTCATTGCAAAGCATCTATGTGAGTAGCAACGTGCAGGGCACACTCTTAGTAAACATGGAAATAAATCTATCAGACAAAAGCCTATAAAATTCATTAATGAAGGGCTATAAAAATAATATCTCGGAGCAATAAAGCGGATGTCTGTCGGCCCCCATGGCTCGGGAGCTGATCCCAGCAGCGAGAATAGCCTCCTTCTCCGGGACTTTTGCTAGGTCCCGAATGAGGATCTCTGCTCCTGGTACCAGCGCTCCAACTCGCTATCGCTGGACGTGTACAGCGAGACGGTACAGTGGCCAAGGAGACGGACCACATCCTTGTGAGCACGAGATGGCGGATCCTCCAGAACTGCAGGGTTTACCGGAGTGCTGAGTTCTGTGGCACCGACCATAGGCTGCTTGTGGCTACCCTGCCGTCACTTCAAAAACTCCCGTCCCTCCAGTGGCCACCCTAAGGTGTTTCACTTGGACAGACTCAGGGAGGAGGAGTGTGCCCGTTGGTTTCGCCACCGGCAGTCCTGACGATTCTCATAAACCAGCAACCTGACGGATCCAGTTGCTCTGTGGTGAGTCCTTCAAGGGCGCGTAACACTCGAACAGCTCAGGAGTCCATTGGCGTAAGCCCAAGGACAAGGCAATACATCTCCCTGGAGACATAGGGCCAGCGGAAGCGTGTCGCAAGCTCGCTAAATGGGAAATCAAGTCTTGCGTCGTTCCATGGCGTAAGGGCTCGGACACTGCGAGAAGGGACAAGGAACAGTTCATACAGGAATCTTGCTGATGAATCGAAGGCCATTTCTGGTAAATGAACCTTCGCCCTGCCTACCCAGCCCTGAAAAACTGAACCCTAAGCCCTCCTCACAGAATGACTGCAGTCCCGATCAGCGATGGACGGATCATCTCAGATCATGTTGGGGTTCGTGAACTTGGGCTGAGTATTTTTGAACAGTTGTACCAGGTGATCCTCCAACAGTTAGCTTGGATGCAGGGATGTCTCAGTGCCTGTGCCGGACCCACCCATCAGCGAGTAACCTCTACCCTAACGAGGTTAGGCTGGCGTTTCCAAGTGAAGAGTGGAAAGCTGCAGCCATATGTATATCCCTGCTGAACCTGCTAAAGGCTGGGGTGAACCTATGGCGCGGGGCCTGCATACGGGCCTGACTGCCATTTGGGCAGTCTGGTACCATTCCCCCTGACCTGCGGAGGGGCGGGTCATCCCTCTCTGGAAGTGGGAAAGGGGATCAATGGGACTGTAGCAAACCTACCGTGGCATTACACTGCTCAGCATACCAGGCAAGGGTCTCGCTCACATTCTCTGAACGGATCCGCAAACCACCTACTGAGGCACAGAGACCGGAGCATCTGATTTACTCCTGGCAGTCCACAATAGAACCGTTCCTAGCGCTTCGAGTATTGTGGAACGCCGTCGTGATTTGGTCCGTGTTTGCTTGCAGCCTACAATCGCCTCAAGAAGGCGTTTGACTCGGTTGCATCGGGAATCGCTATGGGAGAGCCTGAGGCTCATGGGATTCCGACACAGATATTGGCCTGCTAGCAAGCCTCTATACTGGTACTGAAAGTGCTGTAAATTGTGGTGGGGGTATGTCGAACTTCTTCCCTGTTAATTCGGGGTGAGGCAAGGCTGTGTCCTTGCAACACCACACTTTTCAACACTTGTTGGACTGGATAATGGGCAGAGCTACTAGCCAAAGTCAGTGCTGAGCAACACTATGCAATATTAAGGTCTCGGACCTGACTTTGCCGACGATGTTGCCATCCTATCTGAGTCCTTGGAGTCCTTGTGGCGGCTCTTGCTGCATTTAGCATTAGGCGAAGCCCCAGGCTTAGAGGTCTCATGGACCAGACCAAGATTCCGGACTTTGGGGCCTGGTTTAGGGGAACCCGTTCAGTCGTCCATGCTTCGGCGAGGACGTGTGAAGTCACAGAAGTTTTACTTACCTTGTAGCGTAGTCCATATCTCTGGGTTGTCAGACCAGGAAGTCATTATGACGGATTGGTCTGGCAACAGGAGCCATGAACTCGAACTCGATCAACCAGAGCGTTTTGAGATGTCGGTACTATGCATAATGACCAAGCTGCGTGTCTTCAAGGCCTTTGATACTTTCCAGTTTTGATCATGGAAAGCGAAACCTGGGACGCTATCCAGTGCCTTGGAGTCTCGCCTTGAGCCTTTTGAACAAGTCTCCTCGCCGGAATCATGGGGTACAGTGGCAGGACCACTGTGTCCCAACCGGCGGTTACAACCGTGAGCACTGGCATGGACCTTTCTTGCATAATCCGGGTCGCCACTCAGGCCTATATGGCCCCTAGCTCGCCTTTTCCCTATGGACGACCTGCCCACCAGGTTTTCTTCTCTGCGAGACAACCCTGGTGGGAGGAGACCGGTGGGACGTTCCTAGGAGATCAGGCTTGGGCAGCCTCGACGAGACCTGTCGTGAGGAAACTAAGATGGGCCGTGTGCCGCCTGGAGACTCGCCTCGAGGGATCCTCGTGGCTGGAAGCGAAGGGTGGATGCGGCCATGCGCCCCCGTCGGCGTTAGCCCCTTGATGATGATGATGAATAAAGCGGAAAATGCTGTTAGCCACCTGAGTTGTCTTGCCTCGATGCTTCCCTTTCGTCGACGGTTCGCTCTGGAAGTCACTCGAGTGTAAGTTTGCAATTATACTTCCTGAAATCCGTATCGAAATCTCACGAGGAATTTAGAAGACGCTGGGGCGCTTTAAAGTGACATTTGGTTACTCCCCCACCAACTCACCTGCGTAGTCAGGCGCGGACTATTACCATAAATCATGCAGAAAATTGGCATTTCAACCTCTTCAAAGACTGTTCCCCTTCCTCGCAGGATGGATCCCAAAGCTCAACCACCAGACCTCGAAGGCGGGAGGAGGTGGGGGAAGGGGGAGGGAAAGAGGAGGGGGTGGAGGTGGGGTTGGAGAGAGAGGGGGAGGGGGAAGGAAAGAGGAGGGGTGGTGGAGGGGGGGTTGGAGAGAGAGGGGGAGGGGGAGGGAAAGGGGGGGGTGAAGTTGGCCGGGGAAGGGGAAAGAACGGGGAGGGAGAAACGAGGAAGGTTGGGATAGAAGGGCGAGATTAAAATTGCTCGGTGAAGAAGAGGCAGGGAGAGGGAGGGGCCAGGAGGAAGACAATTGGGAAGGGGCTGGAGAAGGGGGGTGAAAATTCCTGGGAACGGGGGGTGAGGGAGACGGAGAGGGAGATCGGAATGAAAATAGTTGGAGAAGGGAGGGGGGGGATGGAGATGGCTAGAGGAGGGGAGAAGGGAGCGGGATGAAGATGGTAGGGGGAGCCGGAAGGAAAGGGAGGAGGCGGGAGGAAGAATGAGGGAGAGGAAGGGGAGGAGGGGAAGCTGTCCTGGGGGGGGGGGAGGTATAAGGGTGATGTGGGAAGTCTGCTCAGTAAACGGTAGAAAAACAATAGTCTTCATTATAAAAAATAATCCACGTACTGAATGGAGTAAAAATTATTTCATTTATTTACGTATGTTCAAAAAATTCATAAGGATACTCTGCGTTTTACTGTGTTTATGGGAGAACAAACCTATCCTTCCGGCAATGCAACCAAGTATTGTCAGCATGAACACTAACTCTCCTAATACTGTATTGCAATATTTATCCTCGGAACCGCAGGCCATAAGCTACCGATATTGCTATTAGTGAGGTGAACGCCGCCATTACAAACAATATCCAATACGGCACAAGAAGCTATGCCCCTAGGAGAGGCTCTCCCTTTTATCCGCGCCCAGTGCTAATATTCCGCTATAATGAAAAGAATGAGGCACTTTCGCACTTTTTAGTATAGTTGACTGTAATCATGATTATATAGTACTTCAGGAAAAAACTGAGGCTGGAGTGAAATATGCAGGACTTCCCCTTTTGTGCCAAAGCCCTTGGTTTGGCGCGCGCGCGTGTGTGTGTGTGTGTGTGTGTGTGTGTGTGTGTGTGTGTGGTGTGTGTGGGGTGTATGGTATGTGTTATATATATATATATATATATATATTATATATATATATATATTAGATATCTATGTTATATATATATATATATAGGTGTATATTATATAGATATATATATAATATATATATATATATATATTATATTATACAGATTAGGATGCACACACACACACACACTAAACTCACACACACACACACACACACACACAACACACACCACACATACAACACACACACACCACACACAACACACACAAAACACACCACACAACACACACACCCACAACACACACACACACACACACACACACACACACATCACACATATATATATATATATATATATATAATATATATATATATATATTATATTATATTATATACATAGAATATATATTATATATATATATATATATATATTTATAGACAGAGAGAGAGAGAGCAGAGAGAGAGAGAGAGGAGAAGAGAGAGAGAGAGAGAGAGAGAGAGAGAGAAGGTCGGACAGACAGACAAAAAAAGTGAGAGGGGGTGGGGGAGCACATGCTTGCAAATGCCTGCAAGGAAGCCGCCGCCGTTCGTTCTCGTCCGAAGTGTCTGCCAAGACTTACCAAGGTGAGCATAAAAAAGGAGGCAGAAGCTTTGCATGATGTTAGCGTGAAGTGCGCGCCCGGGGAGGAAGGAGTCACAAGGAGAATATAGGAAGGGTGAGAGAATAGTGGAGCTTAGGAGAGGATTTCCAGGAATTTTCATCGCCCTATTACACGCTCAGCCGAAGGAGGCGCGTCAGGTGAACCAAAGACGCCCCACTTCGCC
>NC_051395.1:40363015-40365515 GCF_015228065.2 Penaeus monodon | reverse complement strand
GGATTGCAGACTGCTGCAAGCTGGATCTGGTAAGAAATCTTCTATTGTAACACCCACTTTCTGCCTAGATTTTAGACTAATACCGTGCCCCCTTCCTTCCCCGCATACCCCTCTGGCCTCGACACTCAAGTGTTCCTGGGACTTTCGAGAGTAATGAATACTGATTTCATAATTCTTTAAGTAACTTGTCGTTCATGATATCTTTAGGAAGTTCCAGATGAGATCAATATTTTTTTCGCTAGGACCCCTGAGGACCACCGCGACACAATGCATACTCAGTCAGGACCTGAAGCTTGCCACTAGATTTCCTTTGCTGTAGGGACCAGCGCACTTTGACTCAGAATTGGTGCGACCAGATTGACGCTTCCAGGACTTGAGCTTTCTCGCTTTTCTCATATCGTCAAAAGACGTTCTCATACTCTCCCAACTGATCATGACATCCTCGGCCTCGTGGTGAATGCGGCAGTCTGCTGTTTTGAATGTAAATGAGGAGGAAAGGATCGCTTGTCTTTTTAGGAGTCTCCTTAGAGATTACAACTGATATTCTAACCTGCCTTGCTTGCTTCAACTGTGAGGGGACAATCTCAATATTATTATCAATGGATAAGCGATATCAATTTTGCGTCTGACCAGGGATAGGGATCGTTTCTGATTGCGTTGGCATCTTGATATAATCATAACCTAGTTCGATGTGGCCTCGTGCTCTATCATTAGGACTAATCTATATTATATATTCCTCTTTACGGTTGTACATTAAAACAAGGCACTGTGATGGACCTGCTGTTTCTCTAATACTGATCTATAAGTCTATCTCGACTTCCTGTCTTCTCCAGACCGTGCGGGCCAACAGTCTTCCCATCTTTTTAAAGCCATCTTTAGCATTAAAGTCACACCACGATCATTGATTTCATTGATGCTACATGATAAGAATAAGAGGAAGCTGTAGGAGCTGCGATTTGTTGGTTCTACGGGCATCCGCAGTGGGAGTCTGTCTACTGAAATGTTTACCTTTACAGGACTAGCTTTGAACTTGACTAAAGTCGATACAATTGCTTTTGTAGACCAGAACGATAGTGAAAAGTTTTTATATAGGACCAGAGCTACCCCATTTAATGTTTGTGGCCTCCTGAACCGAAAATTATTTTCTCGGTCTGTCTTAAAGTCGCCAACATTTGGCACACACACACACACACACACACACCCACACACCACACACACCACACACAGCACACACCACATACACAGCACACACACACACACACACACACACATATATGACAACTGTGTGTTAGTGTGTCAAGTGCTACATTTGACTCGTGCGTGAGGGCCCCTTTAGGTGAAGTGAGTGTGTGTGTGTTGTGTGTGTGGGTGTGTGGGTGTTGTGTGTGTGTGTGTGTGTGTGTGTGTGTGTGTGTGTGTGTGTGTGTGGCTGTGTGGTGTGTGTGTGTGTGTGCGTAGCGCCCGTCAAGTATGTAAGTGCAGTTAAGCTGACTGCGATTCACTGAATAAGGATCGGGAGTAAATCCCTTTCTAACTGTAGTTGGCTCTGTAAAAGTAAACTTAATTTTCTTTTTCTTACCGGGTCAAGCCAAAGGTCTGACAAATCTAGTACAGGAGTTACCACGGTGTATTTTGTGGACGGTAGGTTTAAAAATGAAATGATACAGAACCACAAAATAAAACAAAGCCCTATACGACATAATTTCAACGGAATTGAAATGGTCTTAATCAATACGCCCTGGTTCTTGTGTGAGTGTGTTCCATATCTAATCATAAGTGCGTGTTAAAGTGAGTACGCGTTAGTGTTTGTAGTTTGTTTGCGCGCGCGCGCTTGTGGGTGGTGATAGTGAGTTGAAAATTTATGGTAATTAATGCTGGAATGTACTATACATAAAATACATATAAACACAGAGAGATAAATGCACACAGCACACATCCCGTAAAATCACTGGCCACGAAATGAAAGATAAACGTTTTTGACCGCACTTCTGGAAGACAGCGATCCCCTGGGAAGAATAACCAAAACTTCGTTCCAAACTATGATGAAAACTTTAGTATTGAGGGACCTGCAGTTTAGGATGCTGCGTGCTGTCGTGAAGACTGTCTTTCAGTATGGTGATATGAATACCATCTGCTGGAAATACCATTTTGCCAATGAATGACCGAACCCGCCAGACCTTTGGTCGAGTTGAGACCATGGAGCGCAATAAGGCGGATCCACACCTGCCATCCTCTCTTATTCCAGTTCATCTGCAAACTGAGGCCTGAGGTCTTTCCTCAATTCTGAGATGAAACCAGATAAGACGCTTCTGGTCAACAGGAACGCCGGATATCTGAGCCTTGAGTGCGTTTGAAAACATTAAAACAGATACAGTTTCCGAAAGTAGTACATTCTCGAGCACGTCCGAAACGCCGGGACTCTTTGCACTAATATATAGGATCTGGGACAGACTCCCGGACGTTTTAATAGATTCATTATAACCCTAGAGACGCATTTGTG
>NC_051395.1:40350515-40353015 GCF_015228065.2 Penaeus monodon | reverse complement strand
GTCTCTCTCTGTCTCGGTATACCTGTATGTATATCTCTCTCTCTGTCCCCCCTTCTTCTTCTTCTTCTTCTTCTTCTTCTTCTTCTTCTTCTTCTTCTTCTTCTTCTTCTTCTTCTTCTTCTTCTTCTTCTTCTTCTTTCACCTCTTTCTCTTTTTCCTCTTTCTCTTTTTCCTCTTCCTCTTCCTCCTCCTCGTCTTCTTCTTCCTCCTCTTCCCCTTCTTCCACAGTTTCATCTTTTCCTACTTCGTCTTCTTTTTCCTGCTCCTCATTTGTATCTCTGCACCAGCATTACAGTACTGCCCTCGTCTTGGGCGAGGCAAGAAACATCTCGTATAATATTCACAGTAATGAGACACTTTCTTCATACAATTCAATACGAAGCTTCTACTCAAGCTGTAAAAATGCTTTTAACGACCCGCCTTGTTACAGAGAGTCAACGCAAAAAAAATTGTACTGATGTATAACATTATATGAGACTACTTAAGTATTCGTTATTATCTGCATGTATAGTTCGGTGAATGTGCGTGTGTATCTGTGGGAGATCACGTACGTTATTTCATTTCTAAAGGAGCCAAAGAGGTTATGGCGCAGCTCTCGTGAGAATTTATAAGAAATCAGATAATCACTCCTAGTTCCAGATATGAATTTCTTATTATACCTCATTCCTCATTCCTCACAGTACTACAGAATTTTTCTATAACATACTCGCCAGGGCTTTTTTGGGGGGCACAAACTATAAGCTTTACCATAAATTTATCACAAGCCCTTGAGCTTTCGAAGATGAAGAACAAGAGCACAGCAAAGGGTACTTTTTTTCCTAGCCAAAAGTGACAGATGTTCTCCTCCTGATGAACACGGCGGTGTCCTTGATGAAATTTGCGAAGGACCTCAACTTCTTGGTTCTAACTTCAGCTTAAATCGTTCCGTGCGGTTTTTTTTTCTCTCTGCTCTGTAGGATCTTAAGAGTAAGGATCCGCTGACACGAAGATCTACATGAACTTAAAAATGTAAACTTCATGTTGTTCTAAACGTGAAAGTTGAGAACTCACTCCAGGATTCCAAATAATTCCTTGAAGTATGTTTGTCTTCGTTCGAGTTAGAGAAAGTTCGGGGGTGGCAGTAACCTTTAGCAGCTGGAGTGAATCCTAGGCCTTGGTAACAGAGGCGAAAATTGGTTACCAAGTTTTAATATATTCTTCATCTGCTTCACGGTGAGACAGGGCGTGGAAATACGGAGATTTTTTGTTTAGCTCCTCCCACGTGTCTGCGGTCCGTGGCTTTGGACGTTCCTTTTCTACCATTTATTGGTCTTCTAGTTTTCTCTCTTTCACACGCACACACACACGCGCGCGCGCGCGCTCACCATACACGCACACAAACACACACACACACACACACACACACACACACACACACACACACACACACACACACACATATATAATATATATATAATATATATATATATATAATATAAAATATATATACATCATACATATTATGTAGTAATCTATAGCTATAGCATATATATAAATAATAATATATATATATATATATATATATATATATATATATATATATATATATATATATATATATGGTGTGTGTGGTGTGTGTGTGTGTGTGTGTGTGTGTGTGTGTGTGTGTGTGTGTGTGTGTGTGTGTTTGTGTGTGTAATGCGTGTGTGCAATATTCCCAACAAAAGCTAAATATGACACCAGTAAATATCCCCAGACTTACAACATTTGGAATAAACAACAAAATTTTTAACCAGGATCATTATCAAAAAAGGTTTTGATGAATTCCCCTTAACAATATGACCAAATGACTGCATGAGGCTTATATATATATTTTTAAACATCTATTTTTTATCCCAGCTAATGCTGATATTTTAACTAATAGATAAAACTGAATTAAATGATTCCCTCAGTGACAGTACAAATACTTTGGTTAAATGTAAACGCTAAAAATACATATGAATATCGAAAAGTTTTATAATTACTTCGTAATCCATAAGTAAGTCGTTATTGAATGATGTGGACGTGTGGTAAATGGTGATCCTTAGACAATGGGTAACAGTTGAAATTCACTGTTATCTTTCCTATAGTTCGTAATGTAATGATTTGTTGTTAGTGGTGATAATCGCCAATGATTTTTTTCACAGTTGATTCACGATAAATTTTTCTCATGGTACCATAACTAAGTAGATTTATGTTTTAAACACCATATCCAAATGAAATTACTTTGAAATATACGTCCGAATAACATTAAAATCCCGGAGGCTAATAAAAAGGAGAGTAATAGAGTTCGACGAAAAAATTCTTCGTGGATCTTTTTTTTCTTCAGTTCCGGCAAAGTGGAGAGGTTGTGGGTACACGCACCCTTAGGGCATAAATCAATAGATATTTATTTGATTACATGAAGATCGATGATAGCCATCTATTTACTCCCCTTAATGCTTTTGAAACTTTCCTGGAGAAGATGTAAGTTAAAAAAAAG
>NC_051395.1:40340515-40345515 GCF_015228065.2 Penaeus monodon | reverse complement strand
CGTAACTTATGGCTGTTGTTGAAGGATGATGACCAGGTGGCGAGGATTTTCAAAAGTGCACTCAATGCGTTTATAAAATTATTTTCATAGGTCTTCACTCTCGCCAATTATTTCCTCAGTTATGCACTGAGTTTTATTATCACATCATGTGTTTGGCCTTAATTTTTTCTTCATTTTCCTCTCTACGCCTGTTGCTCCTCCCATTCACCATTTCCATCAGCCAGGCATTCCACTCTGCTCCCGAGGAACTACCTTCTTCCCCATTCCCCACGCTCCTTTATTCAGCCTCCCGTCGTCGGCTGGTTAGTTAAAGTATGCTGTCGTTTCTAAGCCCGCCTACTCCCCGTTCTTTCTTATGCAACTTACGAGTCCATCTCGAGTTTCACGCGTAGCCGGCTGTTCCTGTGAAGTACGTAGGATGTAGGATATCTGGATAAATAGATTCAATATTTTTTTCTTCTTTCACTTTCTATTCTTAATGTCCCCCATTCTTCCTCTTCTCAGTCTTCTTCCCTTCCTCTCACCCATTTTTCTTTTCCTTCTGGTCTCAATTTATCTTTCGTCTATTATGCGAAGTAAAACCTCTCCTCTCTTCTGTCAACTCCATTTCTTCCCTCTCTACACGTCGACACTGCCCCCCACCCCCAGGCTTCCCTCTCCCTCCCGGCGCCTTGTTTCTCACCTCATGCAACTCCCTGCAATATGGCCTTCGCTTCCATTTATCTGATATCCTTTTCCTCCAGCGGTTCTCTCTCGTCATGGTTCACTTCGCCCAAGACCCATTTTCCTCCCGCGTGCTTGACCCAGCGCGTGACCGTTTAAGAACCCAAAACGACTTCCTCGATTGGCCTTTTCACCTTCAAGACGGGAGTTTCTCTTAGCGGAAGGAATTGCATTGATAAGGGTCGATTTCGGAAATGGGATTTTTTTTTTTTTTTTTTTTTTTTTTTTTTTTTGTGTGTGTGTGTGTGTGTGTGTGTGTGTGTGTGTGTGTGTGTGTGTGTGTGTGTGTGTGTGTGTGTGTGTGTGTGTGTGTGTGTGTGTGTGTGTGAGGGGAGGGGATTTTTGTAGTTGTATATAGTTTTATCATATTTTTGGCAAATTCCTCTTAATATGAATTATTCCGTTCCTTCACTTACTTGGTCGTAATATAATTTTTTTTTCTTTTTTTATAAACGGATTTGATTACGGATCCCCTTTGTGTTGATAAGGTTTGATATTGATATTGGGATTAAGGTATTTTTTTTTTTTTTATCATATTTGTCTTTCCTTAAATATAGTTGAATTATTCTTTCCCTTCATTTGATTGGTCGCAAAAAAATCATTATCAAAGCAATACACGCAATTCGATTATCAATCTGTCATGAGAGGTGAACGCATGATGGCAGAAAAAAATACAGATATATACATATATCGGTGTTTGTGTATGTGTGTGTGTGTGTGTGTGTGTGTGTGTGTGTGTGTGTGTGTGTGTGTGTGTGTGTGTGTGTGTGTGTGTGTGTGTGTGTGTGTGTGGTGTGGTGTGTGTGTGTGTGTGTGTGAGTGTGTGTGTGTGTGTGTGTGTGTGTGTGTGTGTGTGTGTGTGTGTGTGTGTGTGTGTGTGTGTGTGTGTGTGTGTGTGTGTGTGGTGAGTAGAGAGAGAGAGAGAGAGAGAGAGAGAGAGAGAGAGAGAGAGAGAGAGAGAGAGAGAGAGAGAGAGAGAGAGAGAGCGAGACACAGAGAAGCAAACAGACAGACAGACAGGCAAGCAGGCAGACGGGAGTGGGAGGCTGAAAGGCAGATGACAGACAAAGGAAATTGAATATTGCAATGAAAACTGTGACAACCTGAAGGGAATATGAGGTTTCAGCATAACGTAAAGGGGGATATGACCGGATGATAAATGGAATTAGGCGCGAACATGGGAAGCGTGAAGGACAACAGAGGAAATAAGATGGCCAATGTAGACATTTACACTTTTGGTAGATAACAAACGGGATATAAAGGAAATAGAGAGCATGAGAGTAATGTCGAAAGAGCAATGGAGAGTACACTGAGTAAATACTTATTAAAAAAAAAAAAACAGGTCAGACAGGTTAAGCTCTGGAAAACTTACTTACCTTATCATTTCGCAATAATCGCGTGGGTTTGATTAAATCGGCAGCAAAAGAAGTCCCTATTAGTCCCCTTCCGTCTATTGCTTTCTTGCTTTGTTATCGATGGTGTATGTGGCCCTTAGGAATCACGATCATTCGAATTATTGCTCGAGCCTCATTTCGATCCTCCGTCTCCGTCCTCGTAGCCTTTTACTGAAACTCGAGACCCTCTTTCTGCCTTCCTTCGACTTCCCTGACCTGCCTTCCACATAGCCAACCTCGCTCGACCTTTTAAGCAACCTCTCCGCGCCCTCCTCCACACGGCCGCCTCGCTTCGCAGCCTGAACCTCAAAGAACCTCAACAGAACCCCCGAGGACCACTTCAGCGCCCTCCAGAAACTCTCTCAAGCCCTCCTCATAACACCATTTTCGAGCCCCCACCATAACCCAGGAATCACATATGAGTTTCCAGAACTATTCAAGAATTTCCAGATCTTTATATCACTCAAGCGAGGTGTAGGAATCTCGAGGCAGAAGTATGAACCCAAAATTCAGCCCAGAAAGTTATCTCGGAGCAGATTTCTCAGGTGTTGAGATGCATAGCGTGGGTCCGCTACACATCCTTGAGTGACTGCCTCTTGAGCATGTGTCTGCGTTTGGGTTCCTTTGCCAGGAAAACAGTTAGTATTGTTTGTGGCTTTATGAACTTTATCCCTACATACATACATATATATACGTGTATATATATATATATATATATATATATATATATATATATATATATATATATATATATATATATATATATATATATATATATATAATTTATTATTTTTTTTTTTTTTTTTTTTTTTTTTTTTTTTTTTTTTTTTTTTTTTTTTTTTTTTTTTGTAACGGTAGGTTTGAGCCGCCGTGGTCACAGCATGATATTTAATTGTACTTTTCATGTTGTGATGCTCTTGGAGTGAGTACGTGGTAGGGTCCCCATTTCCTTTCCATGGAGAGTGCCGGTGTTACCTTTTAGGTAATAATTCTCTCTATTTTATCCGGGCTTGGAACCAGCACTGACTTGGGCTGCCTTGCCCACCCAGTGGCTAGGTAGGCAATCAAGGTTCCTTGCCCAAGAGAACAAAGCGCCGGTCGGTGACTCGAACCCTCGAACTCAGATTGCCGTCGTGCCAGTCTTGAGTCCGATGCTCTAACCACTAACTGTTTGTGTGTGTGTTTATGTGTGTGTTTGCGTGCGCGTGTGTGTATGTATATGCCTATATAAAGTACGTATGTATGTATAACATGTATAACATGTACAGAGATATGTATTAGACTTTAAAAGAAGTATAAGTATATAGACAAAATCACCCGCTCTACATAAGCTTGTTTTCAGACAGCCACTCAACGGTATTATAAAGCACAAACCTGATATATTGCCCTAAGCCTTCCCTTACGGAGTCCCCTGTTCCTGACGTCATTTGCAGATTGATACTCGTGCGTAAGGTCTTGGTTTTGTCAAAATGCTGTCGGGTCTTATGGCTTCCGAGGGACACGGCAAGCTAAATGGAATCGAGCTCCCTTCCCTTGACCTCGCCTGAGCCCCTCCTCGGCCAGCCATTGTGCCAACTACATTTTGAATCAATCCAGACTCTGACAACCCCGTTCATGTTACTCTTGGGTGACACGGCGTGATCTCGCCTTCTGTCAGCTTCTCCCTCCCGTATCTTTCCCTTTCCCTTTGTCTTCTTGCTTTTCCCCTTCTTCCCCTTGATTAATAGGCAGGCTCGGAGGGAAACGGACGGCATACATGCTGAGAAATTGATGTGATGAGTGTTGGTATGACTTTTTCAATGAGTAATATTTTTAGAGGCAATTATTGCTACGTCAGCTGATCTCTTTGTTTGTCATAGGGCTGGCGCAGTGCCTTATCATATCAAACGCAGATGCCTAAGATAAAGCATCTTTTATCGAAGTCCCACAAAACGTCTACTATTACTGCTGTCGTCCTCTAAAAAATCACTATCCACAACCAAGGACAGAAAAACACCGGGTGTGGCTAGAATACCAAACAGAATATATTTCCTAAACGGTTAGACGTACATCTTGCGTCTTGCTAGATTGCAGTTCCTTTCAGGATGGTTAACAAGAGAACATTTTTTCGCGGAACCCGAAATTCAAGAAAAGCAATCTCATTCCTACCTGCAGCACGCCACTCTGGCTCACCGGAACTAATTGTGCTGCGCCTTGGGTGCCTTCAGGAAAATCGTTCCAGCGATGGAGGCTTATCTTACTCTGAAATATGCTTTTCTCTACAGACAGGGCGGGAAACAGGTTTTTTTCTGTTCTTTTCATCTTCTTTCCTCTTTTCCTCTTTTCCTTTTTTCAGTAACCATTCGTTAATCATTAAAATGGGTAGCTTCTTTTACACACTGGACAAGAATGCTACTTTGTATTTTTTAATGGATAAGCTGATTCATGATGTGAAAATGATAAACATAATGGTAAATACGATTCAGGATGTATTTTGGACCAGGCAGCATAGCCAAGGAAAGCATACTTACGCTTTAAAAACCAAAACAACATCACGATAATATAATCTTCAAATCAAATCACATCATAGATTGTCTATCCTACAGAGCCCTCCTCACGATAGCTACAGGGCCGCCGCTCACTCAGACCCTTTTCATGTTGTATGTGTGACAGAGCTCAGGCATTGTAAGGCCTGAGAAAAGAAGCGGAAAATGCGTCCCTCAAATTGGCCGTGAAATGCTGTTTGAGACACGTGCCGCCTTCAGGAGGAGTGTCTGAATTTCCGTCCCATCCAAGAGAGCAAGGGTCTGCTGCAGACAGTTTCGTCAATACACCGAAAATGCTTCAGCGATATACACCAATTGGATATGTTGAAATCACCGAAAAAAGTATAAAGGGATATAG